>NW_016908538.1:81449-86238 GCF_001483705.2 Eufriesea mexicana | reverse complement strand
CACCTGGGCTCCAAATTGGGGAAGTTATGCCACTGTAGATACCTCAAGGCATTTAATATACGAGTTTTGACTGGTAGGTAATTTCTGTCCGAATAAATTATTCCATTAATCTCCGAACTTGTTTCCTGTTGCTTTAAAAACAAGATGGGGTTTTACTTTTTCCTAATAAGTATGACTGGTGCGTGTTAATGGAAATGCATCCTGCGTATATTCTACCATGTAAACTTTTTAATTAGTGACTTGACGCTGGCACACCCTTCATTATGACTGAACTTTCTTGGAAACGGAAAACAGCCCATTAACTTTCGTGGTGTGTCTTTAATGGTTTTATGAACCGTAATTGAACGTAATGCAAAAATAATTTTTTATGTTGAAGCCACCAATGCTCCAATTTTTACCGATTTTCGGCAAGAAACTGTCTCCGTCTTCTACAGTAAAGCATTGTGAATAAAAATTCAATCCCGGGATTAGATGGTAAGACTCACGGACGTATGCAAGCTATATACATAGTAGTATATGGCGCTAACCGCCTGCACTACCATAATGAGTCAAATCGTCGTTAGATTCTCATACTGAATCTCACAAGTATCAATCGCACTCGCATTAGGCTGGAATTACATGGAGCGTACATTAACGCCCGCGAAATTCCAATAAATCTAAAAATTAACAAGATATTATTTGGAATAGTATGTGCATGTAAGGAGCCAACGAAGACTTAGTGGCACAAGTACGCTCAGTTTCTCGTAAATATATCAGGATGTAAGGACCTATGTGAGTACTAGTAGAAAATTAGCATTAACTGGGTCAATTAACCTGTGCAAGGTTTAGCGTTAAATATCAAATTACGATGCGTGGAATGTCGGAAACAAGTAATTCCACGCGTTATTTAACACCCGACGCCTCGTACACCGCCTTAAGTAAAATCGTCGAATTTTCAGCGGGAAGGCTTCGAACCGCTATTTTTCTCCAACGATTGGATCGCCGAGGGCAAAGTGCTGAAAATACACTCGGTCGATGAGACACGTTCCGAGGTCTAATTCCAATTCCTTCGTGACTCCATACCAGGATAGATGCCAGCGGGCGCGTAAAGGATGGAAGTAACGCGCGTTTGCGACTGTCCTTACGACACGCCTACGGGATGAGCCACGGCCACTTGGCAGGAGCGTTGGCGAGCGGCAGTCAAAGGGCGAACAACATACGCCTACTTCAGCAGCGTCCTGGAGAGGGTCGAGGATAAATGGATCCACGTGGACCACCATGTGACACAGTTCCTCAGCGGCCACGGTGACTTCAATAACCAGCTGAAGTACTTTGGCTGCAGCGAAACGGAACTGTGCGACTGCGGAGAAGCGGAAACGCCGAGGCACGTCATAGAAGAGTGTCCACTCTATAATGAAAACCGGCGCGTATTGAAAGAAGGGCACGACGGTCACAGGTTCAGGTGGCCAGTCGAAAGTCGCATCCTCAATTCAGGAAGGGCGTTCCGTCACTTTCGGAAGTACGCTCGCGACGTACTCTCCGCCAAGGAGAAGAAATGGCGGGAAACTAGAGAAGGAACAACAACAAGAGGAACACGCGGTAGCGGAGGGAGAAGACGCCTTGTGGAAGAAGAAGATAATAGTAGAAGAGGTGGACAAAGAAGAAGCACAAGGCTGGTCCAAGCAGGATCCAAGCGGAGCAGGATCAATCGCTGCTATGGAGAAAGCAGCCAACAGGGACAAGCTAAGAAGACTGCCCGAGAAGATGACCATGGCCGACACAGGAGGACAAGAAGAAGCAAATACAACAGGTAAGAGCCCTGCGACCTTTAACGCAGGCGGTATCCTCAGATACCGTGGCGGTTCAGTACTATCGACAAATGCCATCCCGCTGGGACGGAGCGAAAGCTGGCAGCTCTACCTCCACTCCCGCTGGTAACGAGGCTCCAGGACACGAGACGGCCTGGAGGCTTGGCCGAGTGAGCTGCTTCCCGCAAGGGTAGGTCCATCTTGTCCCATGAACCTTCAACGGTGAGGGCAGATTCCTTCCAAGCCGCGTGTTCAACACCTACACACGCGTTCCTCTGCATGGGTGACGCTAGAAGGTACAATGACATCTTTTTCGAGAAACCGTTATACAGCATTAGCTCGAGGGCCCGATAACGCACACATTGTCCTTACGACTCCATTAAGGCCCATGGAGACATTCTGTTGGATCTCATATCCATGCCAGACCTGAAGTGGCGCAAGGGTAACACGCCATTTCGCGTACCAACCCGGGCGTACTCCTTAAGCCTACTAAGGGTCACGTGCGGGTTGGCGTCCTCCGCCGGTTGGACATTACCTTTTTCATTGGTATGCTGCCGATTTCAAATTCGCATACAACACCTGCCGTTATATCCCAAAGGTATCAGGTCACGGCATAGCTGCGCAAAGGCGCCGAAAGCTCAAGAAACGATAGTTGTTCTTACGACACCACTCAGATGCTACGGTCGACCTTAATAGGCTGTAGTAGGTGTTTGGGGACCCAACGGTATCTAGCTGATGTGCAACTAAATCGAGGTGGGCCAGCACCCTCAGAGCGGTAATGGTTCGCCAGGAACGGAACGACCTGTACTCCCGTGATCACCGGTAACACGGGGGACCTATTTAGCCCTGGCTGGCTGTCTACGTATAGTCCGTCCGTCGGTCACTGTGTTGGAATCGTGGTGGAAGTGGTTGGAGCCTACCCCGCAGGCAAGTGTTCTAGAAGCCCGTCGTGAGAGTTGCGCATCGTACAGCACGGGTGCTGTCCTGCTGAGGCAGGAGGCATTTAGAAAGGTCCCGTCCCAAAACCAATGGAGACCATTGGGTCTAGCGCCCCAATTAGTCAAATTGGCAGAACCAACTGTGTCCTGTGGCACTTTCGGTTCACGCTGATTGTGCGCATCCCAAACCCACAATAGGGGACGCGTGTGTGTTTATCCCCATCGCTCGCGCGGGTGTGGATGGCTGGCATAGGTTGGTTGCCTGAAACAGTCTACCTAAGTACCATTCATGTCCTTACGACAATGTACAATATTTGCGGCGTCATGCTGCCAGCATTTCTACATTCACCTTGCAAACGGGCGCGAGAGCGAAGACCCACGGTTTCACAGATTCGACTCGGATGCATTTGGAGCTCGCACGAGACGGAAAGACAAGAAACGGAAGAGATACTTCAAAGGGCAGGAATACCAGAACTGGCCACATATTCGATATCGGGGAGTCATTGACATGATTTTCCTTGACTTAGAAATTCCACCGGCGATCTCTCCCTTGATACTCTTAAAAGTTGTTTGCATTCATTTCCGTCCTATACTACGGGGTTATTTGTTATGGGAATGTTTGGTTATACACGTGGCACGGATTTATTGCTGGATTCGTGGTTCTTCGTAATTGTGGTATATGAGTTGATTGTTGTGCAGCTCGTTGTTTTAATTAATGTTGGCTGGTGGACTGAATTTGCTGTTCAAGCTGTTACTCCACAGTGTTTTATTATTCGGAGTAAATAACTTGGAACATTGGTTAACTAGATAGCTCAATATGGTTTGGTCGGAAGCATGAATTATTGCTCAATATCGTAACATTTATTAGTATCTAGCTTACTTACTTGAAGCTTTATCTATACGTGACTAACCGACCTGAAGAATTAGAAGAAAATTATTACAGTGTGGTACAAAGCTAACGGTAGCAAAGGAAAATAAAAATAAAACAAGGAAGTAAAGGTAAATGTAAAAATATACATATATACAGAGAGACGAGGTGTGTGTAAGTATAAGAAAAAAAGAATTTTCCACAGAGATGTGCGGAACAACAGCTGTTTTATAGCGTGATGGGATTGA
This sequence comes from Eufriesea mexicana, assembly GCF_001483705.2. Taxonomy (NCBI): domain Eukaryota; kingdom Metazoa; phylum Arthropoda; class Insecta; order Hymenoptera; family Apidae; genus Eufriesea; species Eufriesea mexicana. Next base: position 82,397 of record NW_016908538.1, on the reverse strand, counting down.
CTGGATGGATATAAGGCAGAATATGTATTGTTAACACTAGTAATGGTTATATGAATATCTGAGTAGTATGCAAAAGCAGATTTATGCTTCTGTAAATGATGAAGGTACTGTCGTCTTGAATAAAAGGTTGGTACATTGATTGAGGATTTTTTCTATATATCAGAAAAGTTTACAAGGCTATTGAGCTCTTCATAAGCAGAAAGTATACCAAAGACGTCCCTCGCTCCTTCTAAGTGTTCAAAATGTGTGATGAGGGCATGAATTCCTAGGTATGACGCTATACTAACTTGGGCTATCCAATATGACGTGAAGCTAAACGTTACAAGAGGTATCGCACTATTCCTACGGAGCCTGTATGCAATTTAAGGTAAGGTGCCCCTATTATTCAAATACTTAGTTCGATAGCTTGGATTCCTGTTAAATTTGTTGCTTTGACTTATGTTGTTAATTAAATTGAATTGACTTATGTATTGTCATTCAATGCTTTGTCATACTTAACTATCTAGCCTAGTTGTATTCCATTCATTCCTTTAAATAGTGTTATACCGTCATTTGGGACATAACTATCCCTTCATTGAGAATTATAGATTTTGGACTAAGTTTTTCAATTTTCGGTCGCAGATGATAATCTTCACAAGATTTTAAGAATTTCTACATTCTCCGGGACATATTGGAAACGTTAGGATACATATTTTATCAGAATCAAGCATAGAATTTGGAAGCTCCGCAATGTGGCCTTATTTTTACACACCTCTATAATATATAAGTCTTATAATGCAGCTAGCTGTACTATGTCATTGAAATATAGTTTAACCTCGATAGATATCTTTTCGTATTATAAATAAACGATGTACGCAAATACAGAAATATTTACAAACTACGTAAGAATAAGTTTCCAAGCTATCCATACAATTCAAATTTTAGTTCTGACCCATTTCATCATGAACG
>NW_016908538.1:70981-81257 GCF_001483705.2 Eufriesea mexicana | reverse complement strand
TTTGATTTATACGATTTGTATCTGAAATTTTAATTGGAATGCTTGGTAATAAAGTATGTGTGGCCAACGACGTGAATTGCATGATTGCACGGAATTGAAGCGAAATACAATTACAGTGTGTTTAAAGGATATTACTAGAAAGCTAACAATAGCTATCGTTAAAATCCTGAAGACAATGATTAAAACAATAAATGAAGGTGAAAGACGATTCATCTGGTGCTGATATGAGCACTTAAAGAATGTAACGAAATACAGTTCTGGAAGAAAATATATGGCTTTGTTTTCACGTGTGCAAACATGGGATAATCTAGAACAAATTCTGAAAACTAGTCGTAATATGTGTAACAATATGAAGTAATGTACAGTTAATTGAGAAGCGATTTAAACGATGAGGACTATGATAAAATTATAGAAACCGAATTTGTATAAATTATTCCCAAACGAAGCAATAAAGAAGTATTAGCAGTGGTAGAGTGTTTTCGTATGGAAAACGTACAAACCGATGAATTGCTGTCGCATGCGAAACAATAAGGGCGATGGAAAGATAGCGAGGAATTTACATAGAAGTATGAGGACAATAATACAAAAACAATGTCAATCATGAGATTAAATTAAACAAATTGAAACCCAAGAAGAGCCCATACTCAATTCGTGAAAGGTGATCTCATGTTCCTCGCAATGCTTACATGCTCGTTTAGTTTATGTAACGACTATATGATACTAACTGAAGAAGATGTAACTACACGTGAAATATTGAAATGAAGTTTCTCGTGATTTTCTATTTTAATTTCACCATAAATGGCAAAAACCGGATATCATAAGTACATACAGGAAAGGTTTCAAATTGTTGCGTGAACATGGCGATAATTTTTCCAAGCGAAAACGGCCAATAACAATGAACGTGACACTCAAGGCAACACCGTGCCGAGAGGACCATCATTTGAGAGCGAAGAGCAACGATCGTGGTACGAGAAAAGTGTGATCGGCGCACAAGCTGGACCGAGCTTCTTCCCCCGGGACTCTAGCTCCCTCGTACGCTTTGTTCTGTTCGGAATCTATGCATTCAGAAATGGGACGCGTTGTCTTGGCCTTTACAAGAGGCTTTGTCGCTGGAAAAGCAGATGCACGGGTCTCGCGATCTTATTATTACACGGTTATAATATGTTCACAATTGGATCACCCTTATTCTACCAGTTCTTACATTTATGCACTAAAAGTCACTTATTGTATCGCTCTTGTGATACAGATTCTTTTACTTAATGAGTATGATACAATTAATGTGGCGCGCTATAGCTTTCGGTAAAGGCTGATAGACGACACAAATGAAATCGATCTGCGCTTGAATTGCATGAAGTGTGTGATATTACTAAAATAAGACTATTCGGTGCAGATCTGAAGCAGTAGTATAGCTTTGCAACAAGAAATCTAAAGTTTTTGTTTCATTCTCTGAAACTGTAATCCAGTGGCGCCGAAGTTGCATGAAATTTGCAATATTACGAGAACGAGGTATTTCTGTGCAGTTATAAGGCAGTAGTATATCTTCGCCCAAAAACAGCAAATTTCTAAAAATTCGCTGAAACCACGAACAATCGACCCTGCAGTAACTGCGAATGTGTGACATTGCTAAAATAGTGTTACCATGTGCAGACAGGAAGTATTAAAAAGACTTTACCTCAAGAAAAGCAAGTACTCTAAAAGTTCGCTGAAACTGTATTCGAACTGCGCTGAGAATGTATGAATTGTGTGTTATTCGGTGAATAACGTTATTCATTCGTCAATTTCTGAAGACCGTAGATGAGCAGGGATTAAGTTAGTGCAATAGCCGCAAAGCTATGTTGATGGCTATAATCAGCATGGTATTGTCAATTGTTCATATCTTCAGCTACAATTTATACATCCTTCGATGTTTCTAGAATCGCTACAGAATTAAAGTTGTCAGTGAATAGATTATTCCAACGGCTATAGTTCTGTATTGGTGGCTGTACTTAGTACCGTATAGTCAACTGTAATGTACTGTAGACACAACTGATCTATACGTTGATTATTATAGAGTAGCTCTGGAAATTAAATCGCCATTGTACAGGTCATTCAGTAAGACACAGTGCTGTACAAATGGCTATACACAGTTGTTTATTCACATTTGTCAACGCCCCTAGCGTCTTTTGCTGTATCCATTGATCATTCTAGTGTTTCTGAACAACTCAGGATATCACGGAATGAATTGGTAGTGTAGATTTCTATTCTCTGTAGTGCATTGAATTAGAGGGTATCTCTAGCGGTAATTGATCTGTTCATTTATTTTTTATGATGGCTGCATATATTTGATGGCCAGGGAATAGATTAATTGGATGAATATAGCACCTTGCTTATGGTTATAATCAGAAATGTATTGTCACTTGTTAATGTCCACTGCTATAAGTGATTTATCACTTGATCACTCACGAGATGCTAAATAAACCGGTTTATCAGCGGATTGAGTAATCCAACAGATATAGCACCTTGTAGAAAGCCATACTCAGTACTGCATTGTGAAATATCTATATCTGAAGTGATAATTGATCCTTCCACTTATAACTCTGGAATTGCCGTTGAATTTGAACCATCAGCGCATAGACTTTTCCAACGGATATAGCCATGTGTTGATGTCTATTCCGTGCACCTTATTGTCAAGTCAAAGTGTCTCAAGCGATAATTGACCTATGGATTGGTAATTCCCTAATTGCTATAGAACATACGTTATCAGTTTACTGATTAATAAAATGGATATTGTACAGTGATGGTGGCTATACTCTGCCCTGCATTGGAAACTTTAAATGTTCGAAACTAAAACTTATCTAACCATTGGTTCATCTAGAATTGCAATACGACTCAGGTGAAGGGAGTGTAGGTTAATACAACAGTTGTAGAAATCTGCAGATGTCCAATCACAGTACTGCATTGTAGTACACAGACAGTAGAATTATGTAGATGCCTATGCTCAGTACCGTATTGACATATGTAAATACCTACGGCGAAGGTTGCTCCATCCGTTGATCTTTCTAGAGTTGGTATAGTGTCTATATCATCAACGAACGGTCTGATCTACGGGCTAAAGTGCCCTGTCCGTGATACAGAAAGTACCGTACTGCCAACGGTAAATACCTACAGCCATAACTGTACTACACGTTGATTATTCTAGGATTGCTGTGGAATATAAGTGACCAGCGAACAAATTATCTGAACGGCTGCACCGCTTTGTCAGTGAACGTTCTAAGAACCCTGCTGCCAACTGGTCCATCTATAGCTAGCCTACACACTGACACTTCCAGTGTTGCTAGGAATTTAATCACCAGTAAATTTATACAACGACCACATTACTGCGGTGATGCACTCAGTAATGTGGTGTCAGTTGTTAATATCTATAGAGAAAATCGATATACCCTTTGCCACTTTAGAGTTGCTATAAAATTAAATCATGGGTCAGCAGATTAATCAAACGGCTACAGTGCTCTGTTCGAGGATATACTAGTCACCGTGCTCACAATTGTAGATATCACTGGCCATAAATGATCTATACAAAGATTATTCAAGACTTGCGACGGCATTTCAACCATCAGTGTACAGATTAAGCCAACGGTTACATTACTGTGATGATGGCTGCGCTCTGTACTTTGATGACAGTTGTTAGGTACGCGAGAGGTAGTGGATCTGCCGTCAGACATTCTAGGATTTCAATAAAATTTGAGCCATCAGTGTGCAGATTAATCCAGCGGCTAGAGTGCTCTGATGCTTTATGTGCTGAGTATCGTACTGCCAAATGTGAATATTCCTAGTCATGCCAGATATACGTGGAATATTACAGAATTGCTGTGAACTTAATCACCTGTGAACAAATTTATACAACGTCTATATGCCGGTCACGATGGCTTTATTCAGCACTCTGTTGCTAATTGTTAATATCTCGAGCGATATTGGAGCACATCCATGTCATTCTAGTGTTGCTATACTATTGCATCAATCAGTGGACAGGTAAATCCGTCAGCTACAGTGCTCGGTTGGTGGATGTACTAAGTACCGTACTGCCAATTCAAAATATCTATAGCCGTAACTGTACTATACACTAATTATTCTAGAGTTGCTATGGGACTTAAACCATCAGCGAACAAATTACTCTAACGGCCACAGTAATATGATGATGGCTATACACAGTACTCTGTTGACAGCTGTTTGCGTCTCGAACAATAAAGTATCTGGCTTTTGTCATTCCAGAATTGCTATAGAATTTAATCATCGCGAAACATATTCATCAAACAACTCCATTGCTCTGTTAACGGCATTATTCAGTGATTTATAGACATTTGTCAATGTCTCCTACGACAAAATGTTCTGTCCGTTGATTATATGTGTTTGCCTTTGATTCTATGTCTTCAGTGGAAAGATTAATCCAACGGCTACAGGAACGTGATAGTGGACGTACTCAGAACTGCATTGTCAATAGTTAATGTCTCGAGCGATACTGGATCAGCTCTTTGCCATTTTAGAATTGCTGCAGGCTTTAATCTGTCAGTGAGCAGATCATTCCAACGGTTACAGGGCTCTGTTGGTGTAAGTAATAACTACCGTTCAGACGGTTATATACACCTCTCGGCACAATCGTACTCTACATGGAACATTCAGTAATTGCCGTGGAATTTAAGTCTTCAGTGACCAAATTAAAGAAACGTCTACGATGTCCTCCTGATGGCTATACACAGTACTATATTGAAACATGTCAATGCCTCCAACAACAACTGCTGTAACCATTGATCACTTTATAATTGCTGAACTTCTTGGACGATCAGCGAAAAGTGTTATTAAGTGGCTATGGTGCATTGCAGATGTTTAGAGTCAGTAATGCATTGTCAACTGTCAATATCACTGTAGGAATATGTTCCATTCGTTGGTCATTATGGAATTGCTATAGAGGTAACATTATCTGCGAAATGATTAATTCAAAAGCTCTAGTGCTCTGTTGGTGTATGTACTAAGCACCGTACTACCGGTAGTAAATATCTCTAGGCAAAAGGGATCTATACGTTGATACCTCTTGTACTGCCGAGGAATTCAAATCATCATTGAAGAGATTAATCGGACTGTTACAGTGCTCCGTTACTTTCCATACTCAGTACTGTATTGACATATGTCGGTGCCTCGAGCTACCATTGCTCTATCCATTAATCATTCTACTAATGCTGAAGGACGGAGACGATCAGCGAACCGAATATTCCATTGGCTTTAGTTTTGTGAGAATGGCTGCTCTCGGTACAGTATTTTGATACATAGATATGTGACCTATCCAATGATCTATCTCCAATTGCTAAAGACGTTAAGTCATCAGTGAGTAGAATAATACAACAGCTAGAGTGCTCTGTTGGTGGATGAACGAAGTACCTTTCTTCCAACTGTAAGCATCTGTAGCCGTAAACACACTATACACTGGTTATTGCAGAGCTGCTGTGGAATACAAGTCATCAGCGGACAAATCAATCCAGCATATACGTTACAGTGATGATGGTTGTTCTCAGTACTGTGCTGTCAATTGATAACTTCTCGAGCGATAATGGATCTGTCATTTGTCCTTTTAGAATTGCTATAGAAATTACATCTTCCGTGAACAAATTTATCCAACAGCTGCATTGCAATGGGGATAGCCCTAATCGGTCCTGTTTTGTAAATTGTTAATACCTCGAGCTGTATTGGTTACGCCTTTTGACGTTCTGCAATTGCTACAGGATATTAATCAACATGAACGGATTATCCCAACAGCTACAACGATTTGTTGGTGGATTTCTGCAATTGCTACAGGACATTAATCAACATGAACAGATTATCCCAACAGCTACAACGATTTGTAGGTGGATGAAATAGGTACCGTAACGCAAATCGTAAACGTTTCTAGCCATAACTGTTCTTTACATTGAGTATGCTGGAATTGCAGTGGAATATAAGTCATCGGGGAACAAATTAATCAAACAGCTACAGTAATATGATGACGGCTATACACACTACGGCATTGATATATGTCAATGCCTCTAGCGAAAATTGCTCCGTCCATTGATCATTCTACAATTACTGAAGAACTTAGACGATCAGGGGACAGATTAATGCAATGGCTGCAGTCATATACGTTACAGTGATGATGGTTGTTCTCAGTACTGTGCTGTCAATTGATAACTTCTCGAGCGATAATGGATCTGTCATTTGTCCTTTTAGAATTGCTATAGAAATTACATCTTCCGTGAACAAATTTATCCAACAGCTGCATTGCAATGGGGATAGCCCTAATCGGTCCTGTTTTGTAAATTGTTAATACCTCGAGCTGTATTGGATACGCCTTTTGACGTTCTGCAATTGCTACAGGACATTAATCAACATGAACAGATTATCCCAACAGCTACAACGATTTGTTGGTGGAGGAAATAGGTACCGTAACGCAAATCGTAAACGTTTCTTGCCATAACTGTTCTTTACATTGAGTATGCTGGAATTGCCGTGGAATTTAAGTCATCGGGGAACAAATTAATCAAACAGCTACAGTAATATGATGACGGCTATACATACTACGGCATTGATATATGTCAATGCCTCACAATGCAAACACAATGTAAACGGACACACTCATTACTTCACAGGCGCTTATCAATATCACTACCGATGCCTGGTCTATCCGTTGACCATTCTAGAACTGCTATGGAGAGTGAATCGCAAGTGGACAGTCTTATACAACGGCTGCAGTACTCTGCTGGTGGGTGTACTAAGTACCGAACTGCCAATTGCAAATATCTCAAGCCAAAAGTGATCTAGAAATTGATAATGCTATATTGGTGTGGAATTTAATTCTGCAGTTATGAAACTAACAGGTTATCTGTAGTACCTTGATGACGACTCTACTGAGTACTGTTTTGTTTGTTGCTAATATCACAAGCGCTAATAGAACTCCCTTTTGTCATTCTATAAATGATATAGCATATAAATCATCATTGAGCAGATATACAGAAAGGCTATAGTGTTCCGCTCGTTGATCTACTATGTACTGCAATGTCAATTATAAATATCTCAAGCAGCAGCTGACCTCTACATAGATTATGCTTGAATAGGCGTGGATATTCGATCATCAGTGAACAAATTAATACAACGTCTACAGTGCTTTGACGATGGCGCTAAGCATTACTGCTTCGTAGACTGATAATATCTCGAGCGATAGGGGATCTGCTTTCTGTCACATTATAACTGCCCTTGAAATTAAATCATAAGTGAACAATGTAACAAATCGACTACAGTGCACTTCTGACGGCTACACTCAGTAATGTGCTGATATATGTCAACGTCGCCTGCGGCAATTGTTATATCCATTGATCATTATACAGTTGCTAAATAGCGTAGACGATCAGCGAACATACTAGTCCAATGGATACAGTATGTGAAGATGGCTAAACTCAGTACAATGTTGCCATCCCCAATTCCACCAACGTTGCATGATCTATTCGTTCTACATTCTAGATTTGCTGTAGAGCTTAAATCGTCAGCGAGGAAATCAATCCAAAGGCTACCGCACCGTGGTGAAGGCTGTACGCAGTACTGAGTTGACATCTGTTAATATGTCAATTTATGATGGATCCGCGTTATGTCATTCTAGCATTTCTTTGGAATTTACGTCAGTAATCAAAGTAGTGCAACGGCTAGAGTACGGTGATGGTGGCTGTACTAAGCACCGTAATCGCAGCACTATTTTTCTCGTGCCATGGCCGTAATATACACCGATTATTCTAGAATGGCGTAGGAACATAAGTCATCAATGAACAAAGTAACACAACGGCTACAGTACTCTCATGGTGGCTGTACTGAGTACTGCATTGTCTAATGTTTATATGACGAGTGATGGTGCACTTGTGAATTGTCTTTCTAGAATTCCTTTTGAATTTTCCTCAGTGAACAACGTATCCAATGGCAACACATTGTTACAAATTATCAATATTTCGTGGTTCAGTGGAACCGTCCTTTGTCATCTCATAATTGCTATATGTTTCGAATCATCATAGAACATATTAATCCAAATGCTACAGTGCTCTGCTGATGGATACACTATGCATGGTAATGTTAGTTGTAAATATCTCTAGCCATAACCGTACAATACATTGATAATTCCAGAGTGGCTGTGGAAAATAAGTCATCCATGAACAAATTAACGCAACGGCTACAGGTCCGAGATGATGGCTGTAATGAGTACTGCGACGTCAGTTGTTATTACGCCGAGGGACGATGCACCTGTGTATTGTCATTCTCGAATTGCATTGGAATTTGCATCAGTCAACATAGCGGTCCAACGGCCACAGCGAAGTGATAATGGCTCTTCTCAGTAATTTGTTGTCAATTGTTAATATTTCGAGGGATAATTCATATGTCCTTTGTCATTCCACAATTTCTATAGTACCTAAGTGACCATTCAACAGATTAGTCCTGAGGATGCAATGCTCTGCTGGTGGATATACTAAGCAATATAATGTCAGCTGCACATATCGCTGGCCATACCCGCACAGTGCATTAATTATTTTTTTTGGAAATAAATGTATCATAATACAATTTAATCCATCGGCAAATGTACTGCGATGACGGCCATACTCTGTGCTGTGTTGTCCATTACTAATTTCCTGGGGAATAACTAATATTACATTTGTCATTCTAAAATTGCAGTTGAACATACATCGTTGGTGAGGTCCATTGTCGCTAGAGATATTAACAATTGACAGCAAATTACTCAGTACAGCTATCATGACGGTACCGTAGCCGCTGTACTACATTGTTCTCTGAAGATGCAAATTCCAATGCAATAATAGGATAGTGAGTATATTGTATGTTTATAGCTAGGTTTATTTACAATGGAGAGAACGGTGCTAAGTACATCCAACGATATTGCACCCTATCCCTTGGACTATGGTGATCAGCGATGATTTCTATTTTATAGCAGTTCAAGCATGGTATAATATAGTTCCATTGTCCCTCGCTATAATAACCATTGTCAACACAGTGCAGTGCATAGCCATTATCACAGCAAAGTAGCCGTTGGAATACTTAGTCCGCTGATGTTGTAAATTCCAAAGCAGTTATGAAATAACCAATGAATGTTACGGTTATGCCTTGAGATACCACCAAATGACAGTACGATACTTGTTACGTCTACCAATGTAGCATGGTGACCATTGGATTAAACTGCGCAACGACGACCTATCTTCCATAGCAATTCTCGAATGACAAGACACAGGAGCACTGTTCCTCAAGGCACCAACAGTTAATAGCACATTAGTATGGGAATGGAATAAGTGTGGCTCTGGGAATTGCCGAGTGTGTCTGGACACAGAATGAAAGTGACCATGTGCGCAAGGACCGAATGCAAGGGTTATTTATGGTAGAGCCGAGCGAAACTTTAAGGATGCGTGCAGATTGGTTGATGTGTCTGGCCCACCGAGAATACGTGAGTAAAGAGCATGACTGGAGAAGGGATTCCTGGTATGATGACGATGCACGGTTTAAATAAGGCTGCAATAGCGCGGGCGGAGGCAGTCCTTCACAGTCTTGATGATAAGGCTTAACAAGGAAAAGTTGAGCGTACCCGTAGCGGGTCTCCAGTTTCGCAGCCAATAAGTATAAGTTTATTGTATTTTAAGAAGCAGTAAAACAACGTTACTTCAGCCAATCCACCCGCCCCGATACTACATTACTGAATACAGCCCTCGTCACAGTGCCGTTGACGTGGGATCATTTGTTCGCAGATGATGCAAGTTCCACAACAATTCTAGGAGAATCAGCGTACAGTACGGCTATAGCTGGGGATATTTAAAACAGACAGTACTGTGCTTAGCACATCCACCAATATAGCACTGTATAACTTGGATTAGATTGCTCAACGAAGATACCTGTATTATGCAAACTCTTGAATGACATAATACGGCTCCATTATCCCTCGCTACATTAACGCTTGAGAACACAGTACTGAGTACAGCCATCATCCTAGTACTGTAGCCGTTGGAAGGCTTTGCTTTCTGAAGGTGTATATTCCAAACGAATACAGCAATCATCAATGCATATTACCGTAACGGCTTGAGATATTACCCGCTTGAGATATAACAGTGCGGTACCTACTACATCCACCTATATAGCAACGTAGCCAATGGATAAATCTGATACATCGTGACATAAGTTCTTTAACAATAATACAACGACAAAATACAGATCCACTAATCTTCGATATACTAAAATTCCA
>NW_016908538.1:25530-70582 GCF_001483705.2 Eufriesea mexicana | reverse complement strand
GATTAAACTGCTCAATGGTGATTCAAGTTCCATAACAATTCTGGGGTGGAAAAATACATGTCCACTAGCCCTCAAGGTATTGACAATTAAGAACACATAAATGACTACAGCCCCCAACACAGGGCTGTTGGCGCTGGATCATTTGTTCTCAGGTGATGCATATGCCAAAGAAATTCCAGGATAATCAGAGTAAGGTACGGTCATAGCTAGGGATATTTAAGCTGACAGTACGGTGCTGAGTAAATCCACAAACATAGCACTGTAGGTGTTTGATTAGATTGCTCAACGAAGATATCGATGATATAGTAATTCTAGAATGACGTAATACAGGCCCATTATCCCTTGGGCTATTAACAATTGCGAGCAGAGTACTGAGTACAGCCATCGTAACAGTACAGCAGACGATGTACAACTTCGTTCACTGAAGATATAAATTACAAAGCAGTATAGCAACAATCAGTGCATGTTACGGTTACGGCTGGAGATATTACCTGCTGACAGTACGGTACATATTACAAACTCGAACATAGCAAGGCAGCCGATATATAAATCTGTTCAATATTGATGAAGAGTCTATAACATCGCTAGAACGACAAAATACAGATCCGCTGATCCTCGAGTTGTTACAATTTCATGTCACATTCCGGAGAAGAGCCAGCAACAGGTTTCTGCAGCCGTTGGAATACTGTTCAATGGCGATGTATATTCGAAAGCGATTCTAGAGTACCCCATGTGTACTAGGGTTACGGCTATCGAAATTAACTATTCTCATTGCGGTAATTAGTACATCTACCAACAGGGCACATTTGCCGTTAGATTAAACATTTCACTGAAGATGCATATTCTAGAGCATTTGTGGAATAAGAGATGAAGTTTCATTCGCCCCCGCGTTATTAGCAAATGGCTATAAAGTGCAGAGTGCAGCCATAAACCCAGTACGATTGCCGTTGGTGTACATTGTCCACTGATGGCATAAATTCCGAAGCAATTTTGGAATAACCAATGTATGGTATGGTTATGTCCTAAGATATCCCCAATTGACAGTTCGATAGTTATTCCACCCACATATATAACACTGTAGCAGTTGCATTAAACTGCTCAATGATGGTTTAAGTTATATAATAATTCTGGAACGACAAAATACAGTCCAGTATCCCTCAAGATATTAACAATTGGTAACACAATCCTGACTAGAGCACTCATCGCTGTGCTGTCGACGTTGGATCATTTGTTCACAGTTGATGCAAGTAGCAATGCATTTATCGGAGAATCTTTGTATACTACGGTTATAACTATGGATAATTCAAACGGACAGTACGGTGCTTAGTACATCCATCAATATAGAAATGTTGTCCTTGGATTAGACTGCTCAACGAAGATATCGGTTATATAGTAATTCTAGAATGACATAACACAGTACCACAATTTCTCGCAATATTAATAATTGAGAAAGCAGCACTGTGTACAGCCATTATCACAGTGCTGTTGTCGTTGGACTACCTCGTCCTCTAGTGATGTCAGTTCCAAAGCAATACAGCAATAATCAGTGCATATTAATGTTAAGGATTGAGATATTACCTGCCGACAGTACGGTACCTATTACAAACACAGATATAGCAAAGTATCCGATGGATAAATATGTTCAATTATGATATATATTCTGTAACAGTGCTAACACGAAATAATACACATCCAATGATAACCGGGATATTAAAATTTCAAACACATTCCGGTGTACGACCGTTAACACAGTAATGTTGGCATTAGACCATTTTGTTGACTATTGATGGAAATTCTGAAGAAATTCTAGAAGAATCTATGTACTGTACGGTAATGGTTGGTGGTATATACAATTGACAATACGGTGCATAATAGAGCTGCCAACAGACCACTGTTACCGTTGGATTAACCTGTTCACTGATGATATATACTCCACAGCAATTCTAGAACGAGAAATGCTGTTCCACCCTCCCTCGATATATTAACAGTTGACAACACATTACTGAGGACAGCCATCATCACTGTTGTGTAGCCCTATGGACTACCTTCGTCACTCATGATTTATATTCGAAAGCGATAATAGAGTAACCTATGTATAGCGAGGTTAATGCCAGTGATGTTTACAATTGACAGATCGGTACTTATTGCATACGCCAACAAAGCACTGTAGCCAATGGATTAATATTTTCAATGATTGTATAATTTCTATAACAAATCTGGAATGACAAAATACAGATCCACTGACCCTCGAGATATTAACAATTGACATCACACCATTGGATACTGCCATCGCCACAGTAATGTAGCTGGTGGACTGCTTTGTTCAGCGATGATGTAGATTCCAAAGAAATTCTAGAATATCAGATATATGCTACGGCAATGGCTAGTGATATTTGCATTTGACATTACGGTACACAGTAAATCTGCACACTGAGAACCTTCGCCCTTGGATTAGTCTGCTCACTGACGATGTAAGTACTGCAGCAATTGTTGATTGAGAATTGCATGTGCATTGTCCATCGGGATGGTAGCAATTTATAACATAGTAACCAGTACAGTCATTACCAAAGTGATAATGACTTTGTATCATTTGGTCACTGACGATGCAAGTTCGTAGGCAATTGTAGTATTATCAGTGTATTGTACGGTTGTGGCTATGTGTATTATCAATTGTCAGTGCGCTACTTAGAACATCAAAGAACAGAACACTGCTGTTTTTGTATTAATCTGTTTACTAATTATGTATATTCGTCAGCAGTCCTAGAATGAGAAATGTAGGTACACCACCCCTCGAGATGTTAACAGTTGACAACACAGAATTGGCCACAGCCATTATCAGAGTAATGTATCCGTTGCACTAAATTTTTTACTCAGGATCTGCGTTCAAAGTCAGGTATGGAATGCCAGAGTATAGTACGGCTAATACTAGGGACATTTACAATTGACAGTAGGGCACGACGTACCTCTCTAACAGAGAACAGTTGCCGATGTATTAATATGTTCACTGATAATGCATATTCTACAGGAATTAAAGAGTTAGAAATTATGTTCCACTATCTCTCGAGATATAAGTAATTAACAACACAGCACAGATGGAAGCCATCAACACAATATTCTAGCCGTTGAAATATTTTGCTCTGATGACGCAATTTCTAATGCAATTCTAGTATAATCATTATATGTTACGGCTATGGCTCGGGATATTTATGATTGACAGTACGCTACTCAGAACATGCAAACGCAGATCCGTGCAGCATTTCGAATAGCCTCTTCATTGACGATGAAGGTTCTATAGAAGTTCTGGTATGACAGCGAACGGATCCTATGTCCCTCGAGTCGTAAGCAATTGACAACACAATACATGGTACAGTCGCCATCACAGCACCGTGCCAGTTGGATTAATATGGTGACCGGTGACATAAACACCACAGCAAATCTACAATATCTAATGTATAGTTCGGCTTCTGCTAGAGATGTCTACAACTGACAGTACGGTGCTTAACACATCCACCAAAAGAGCACTGCAGCAGTACATTTAATCTGTTCCATGAAGACATAGATACTACGGCAATTCTGGTTTGACAAAATACAGATCAGTTGTCCCTCTAGATATTAACAATTGCCAATACAGTACAGCGTCCAACCATCATCACAGCACTGTAGCGGTTACACTGCGTTGTTCCCTGAAAATGGAGGTACCAAAGGAATTCGAGGGAACCTAAGTACGGTACGGTCATTGCTAGTGATACCTGCAATAGGCAGAGCGGTACTCATCGCATCCACTAGCAGAGGAGTGTAGGCCTTGTACTTATACATTCAATGACAATTTTGGATTTATTGCAATTCTAGTGCAACATCTGAGATATCCATTGCCACTGGGGATATTAGCAGTTGACGGCACAGTGCAGAGATCAGCCATCACCGCAGTAATATAGCCGCTGTATTAATTTCACCAACGGCGACAAAAATTTCACAGCAGTTCCGGAATAATCAGTGTAGAGTATGGTTATGGCTAGGGACATTTTCAATTGACCGTGCGGTGCTTAGAACACCCTCCAACAGATCACTGTAGCCGTTGGAGTAATCCGCTCAGTGATGATTTATAGTCTATAACAATTCGAGAATGAGGATACGCAGATCAACTGCCCGTCGATTTATCAGCAATTGACAACGCGGTACATAAAATAGCTGCCTGTAGAGTAATGTAGCCGTCGGCCTACGTTGTTCAATGCTGATGTAAGCTCCAACTCAGGTACAGAAGATGCAATGGGTAGTTCTGATACGTCTGGAGATATATACAGTCGACAGTACGGTCCTTAGAAGATCTACCAACAGTGTACAGTTGTTGGATTAACCTACTCACCGTTGATATATACACTTTTGCAGTTCTAGAGTGAGAAATGCACCTCCACTAACCCTCTATACATTAACTTTTGACACCACAGTACTGTGTACAGCAGTCACCACAGTATTGTAGCCGTTGAACGGCCTTGTCCACTGATTATGTAAGTTCCAAATCAAATCTATGATAATGAATGTGTGTTACGGTTATGGCTTGAGACCTTTGCAATGGATAGTACGGTACTTGTTACATACGCCGATATATCACTGTATCCGTTGGATTAGTCACCACCATAATTATTTAGATTCCACAGCAATTCCGGAATGACAAAATAATGATTCATTATACTGCGCGACATTAACAATTGACAACACAGTACAGATTATAGCCATCATCACATTATTGAAGCCGTTGAAATACTGTGTCCTCTGATGATGTACGTTCCATGGCACTTCTGGTATAATCAGTGTATCATACCGTCATGTATATGTATATTTACAATTGAAAGTATAGAGAATAGTATATCCACCAATACGTCACTGCAGCCGCTGGATTAATCGGATCAATGATGATGTGGATTCCGTAACAATCATAGTTTTACAAAATATACATCCATTGTCACTCGAGATAGTAAAAATTGAAAACACAGTACTGAGTACAGTCATCATCACAGTAATGTAGCAGTGGAATAACTTTGTTCACTGATGTTGTTAACGCGAACGCGGTTCTAGAATTATAAATGAATAGTGCGGTTATGGCTAGTGATATATACAATTGAGAGTACGCCAAGGAGTACATCTACAAACATAGCACTGCCGCCGCTCGGCGAAACTTTTTACTGAAGGAGTATGTCCCACAGCAATTGTAGAATGATGAATGATGTTCCATTATAACTCGAGAAATTAACATTTGACAACACAATACTACGTTAACGAATGACAACAAGGTACTGAGTACAGCCATCATCACTGTATTGTAGCCGCTGAATAACTTTGTCCACTGATAATGGCAATTCCAAAGCAATTCCGGAATAATCATATTATACTACGTATATGGCTTGATGTATTTCCAATTGACAGTAAGGTACTTACTAAATCCGCCAGTATAGCACAGTACCTGCTAGATAATTATGGTCCGTGATGATTTAAACTCTATAAAGGTTCTAGAATGACAAAATACAGATACAATGATCCACAAGACATTAGCAATTTACATCACAGTACTGAGCAAACCCACCATCACTGTAATGAAACCGATGGACCTATATCCTCACTGATGGTTCAAATTCGAAAGTGATTCAATTATAACCAATGTATTGTGCGGCTTCGGTTAGTGACATTTACACTTGAAAATACTGCTTTTACTACGTCCTCCATCTTATCACATTTGCCGTGGGATTGATCTTCTCACTGATGATGTATAATCCACAGGAATTCTAGAACAAGGAATGCAGATCAAGTGTCCCTCGATAAATTAAAGAAGGACAACACAGAAATTAGTACAATCGTCATCAGAGTATCTTAGCCGCTGGATAGCTCTTTTCTCCGGTGATGAAAATTCCAAAGCAATTCCGAAACAGTCATTGTATATTACGGTTGTACCTGGAGTTATTTTCAATCGACGGTATGGCAGTTGAATTAAGCTGTATAATGATGATTTAAACTCTATAATTTTTCTAGAATGACAAAATGCAGGTCCACTTCTCCTTGAGACATATAAATCCAACATCACAGTAATGTAGACGATGGACTGCTTTGTTCACTGGTCATGTATATTTGAAAGTGATTCTAGAGTGACATATATATGGTGCGATTACGGCTAGTGATATTTGTAATTTGCAGAACGTCAATTATTACATATTCCAACAACTCACTGTTGCCGTTGGTTTAATCTGTTCGATGATGATCTGTGTTCCACAGCAATCCTAGAACGAGAAAGGAAGTTCCTTTGTCCCTCGAGATATTATCAAGTGGCAGTACAGTAGTGAGTACAGCCATCATCACAGTATTGTAGCTATTGAATGACCATCTGCACTGATGATGTTGGTACCATAGCTATTCTAGAATAATCAACGTAAATTATGGATATCGCTTGAGACATTTCAAATTGAGAGTACCAATATAGCACTGTAGCTGTTGGATAAAATTGTTTCAAGATGATATGTATTCTGTATCAATTCTAGAATAATAAGGTATGTATCCCCTGACCCTCGACGCATTAGCTGAAAACACATTTCTGAGTGCAGCCGCCATGAGAGTAATATAGCCGTTAGACTGCCATGTTCACTGATAATGAAATCCCGAAAGGAATTCTGGAAAAATTATTGTATATTACGATTACGGCTAGAGTTATTTACAATTGACACTACGCTACTTAGTAAATCCACACGTACAGCACAGCGGCCGCTCTATTACTACGTTGAATGATGATATAGGCTTTATACAATACCTAGAATGACAAAAGGCAGATCCATTGTACCTCAAGAAATTAACAATTAGCAACAGAGTACTCAGTGTGGCCATAATCACAGTACTGTAGCCGCTGGACGGATTTTTCTCTGGTTGATGTAATCTCCAAGGCGATACTGGCATAATCAACGTAGGGTACGGTTATCACTAGGGATATTTTCAGCTGGCAGAACGTTACTTAGTACATCCAGCGGCAGAGCACTGCAGACGCCGTCATAATATGTTCATGGATGTTTTGGATATCATAGCAATTCTGGAATGACAGATGACAGGTCCTAAACGTCTCGAGAAATTTGCAACTGACAACACAGCACAGAGGACAGCCATCAACACAGTAATGTTGTCGTTGGTCTGCTTTGCCCTCCGATGGTGTAAGTTCCGAAGAAATTTTGGTATAATCAATGTATTGTACGGTTAAGTCATGAAATATTTCCAAATGTCATTACGATACATAGTGCATCCACCAATATAGCAGTGTTGCCGTTGGAATAAACTGCTCAATGAAGATATAATTTCTAATACAATCCTGTAATGGCATGGTACCGGACCTCTAACTCTCAAGATATTAACAATTGATAGCACATTAACGACTTCAGCCCACTTCATAGTGCTGTTGACGCTGGATCACTTGTTCAGAGGTGATGCAAATGCCATGGCAGCTCTAGGATGACCAGTGTATAGTAAGGTTATAGCTAGGGATATTTAAAAGTGAGAGTACGGTGCTTTATACAACCACCAAAATAGCACTGTAGCCCTGGGATTAGATTACTCCACGAAGATATCGGTTTTATTGCAATTCTAGAGTGACATAATACAGGTCCATTATACTTCGATATATTTAAAATTGAAAACACAGTACTGAGTACAGCCATCATCAATGCACTGCAGCCGTTGGAATACTTTGTTCACTGATGATACAAATTCCAAAGCAATACAGCAATCGTCAGTGCATATTACGGTTACGGCTTGTGATATTACCTGCTGACTGTGCAGTACCTGTTACATCCATCAATAAAGCAACGTAGTCGATGAACGGAACGGTTCCTCCATGTTGTATATTCTACAACAAGGCTAGAACGACAAAAGACGTTTCCACAGACGCTGGGGATATTAAAATTTCAAACACGTTCCACAGTAGAGCCGCCAAGACCGTAATGTAGGCGTTAGAATATTTTGTAGTCTCATTATGGAGATTCTGATGAAATTCTGGAATTACGTATATACTACACGTTTATGGCTAGTGACATTTACAGTTCACAATGCGGTTCCTATTGCCGCTACCAACATACAAGAGTTACCGCTGGATAACCTATTCACCGATGATGTGCGATCTGCAGCAATTCAAGGACTAAAAGTGAAGATCCATTATCACTCGAGTTACTAACTGTTGACGGCAAATTGCTGAGTACTGCCATCATCGCAGTACTGTAGCCATTGGAATATAATTTTCACAGATGATGTAAATCCCAATGCAGCTATATGATAATAAGAGTATGGTAGGGTTATATCTGGGGGTATTTACGATTGACGGTACTGTGCTTAATACATGCAACGATATTGCAATGCATACCTTGGATTAAACTGATCAACGATGAAATTCGATTCTATAGCAATTATAGAACGATGCAATACAGGTGCGTAGTCCCTTGCTACATTAACAGTTTACAACACAGTACTGCGTACAGCCACCAACGCAACAATGTAGCCGTTGTTTTACTTTGTCCACTGATAACGTAAATTCCAAAGCAATTCTGTAATAATAAACGTATGGTACGGTTATGTCTTGCGATATTTCCAATTGACAGTCCGATACATATTACATCCCCCCATACAACATTGTAGACATTGGATTAAGCTGCAAAATGCAGAACTAAATTTTATAACTCTTCTGGAACTACAAATTACCGGTCCACTCTCCATCAAGATATTAACAGTTTATAACACATTACTGACTACAGCACTCATCACAGTGCTGTTGACGTTGGATGGATTGTTCACAGATGATTCAAACACCAAGGCAACGATAGGATAATCAGTGTATAATAAACGTTATAGCTAGGAATATTTAATGCTGATATTACTGTGCATAACGCATCCACCAATATAGCACTGTAGCAGTTGGATTAGATTGCTCCACGAAGATATCGATTACATAGCAATTCTAGAATCACATTTTACAGGTCCATTATTCCTCGCTGCATTAACAATTGAGAGCACAGTACCGAGTAGAGCTTGTGCTGTTGACGTTGGAATAGTTTGTTCTCTGATGATTTAAATGCCGAAGCAGTACAGCAATAATGAGTGCACATTACGGCTACGCCTTGTGACATTACATTCTGACAGAGCGGTACCTATTACATACACAAATATAGCAACGTTGTCACTGCATAAATGTGTTCAATCATGATATATATTCTATAGCAGTGTTAGAACGTCAAAATACAGATCCACTGATGCTGGAGGTACAAAAATTTCAAACGCATTCCAGATTACAGCCATCAGAACGGTAATGCCGGCGCTAGAATATTTTGTTCACTTATGATGGAAATTCTGAAGAAACTCTAGAATATCATATGTACCTTACGGTTATGGCTGCCGATATTTACAATTGACAATACGGCACGTAGAAAATCCTGAAGCAGAGCACTGAAGCCGCTGTGTTAACCTGTTCAATGTTAACTGAGATTTTATAAATACTCTTGGGTGGCAAATGGTAGATCCATTATCCCACGAAATATTAACGATTGACAAAACAATACTATGCGTAGCCAACATCATAGTACAGTTGCCGTTGGATTACTTTGTCCACTGATGATGTTGTTCGAAGGTGATACTGGAATAATAGTCGCATAGTAGATAGAAGGGTTATGGCTTGTGATATGTTCAATCGATAGTACGGTACATAGTAAATCCACTTGCAGAGCACTGCAGGTGCTCTCTTTCTCTGTTCAGTGTTGAATTAGACATTGTAGCTGCTCTAGAATGACAAGAGGCAGATCCTTCACATTTTGAGATATTAAAAAATGACAACACAGTGCTCAGTGCAGCCATCGTCAGAGTTCTATGGCCGTTGGAATACCTTGCCCACTGACGATGTAAATTCGAAAGCAGTCCTGGAAATACCTACGTGTATTACGTTTATGACTAGGATACTTCCAAATGACAGTACGGTGCCTACTACACCCACCAACATAACACTATATCCGTTGAATTCTTCAGTTCAAAGACGATTTTATTCCTATCACAATTCTAGAATGACAAAACACAGATAAGCTTACCTGAAGAAGTTAACAATGGAAAACGTAGTGCAGAGTCCAGCCATGATCATAGCAATGTTGCCGTTAGACATATTGGTTCACTGCCAATGTCGGTTACAAGCTATTCTAGAATAACCAATGCATACTACGTCTATGGCTAGAGATATTTGTAGTTGAGAGCACTGTACTTAGCTCATCCTACAGCAGAGCACTGCAGCCGCACTGTTAAACAGTTCCATGATTATACCGGTTTCACAGCAACTCCAGAATCACAAATGAGAGAGCCACTATCCCTCAAGATATTTGCAATTGACAACGCAGTCTTTAGTAAAGCCATCATCATAGAGATGTAGCCGTTGGACTACGTTGTCCTCTCACGACGTAAATTCCAAAGCAATCCTGGAATAGTCAATGTATATTACGATTTTAGCTGTATTACGCTATAGCCATTCGATTAGTATGTTCAATGACTATTGAAATTTATAACAGTGGTATTTTGACAATGACAATATATTTATACACGGATTCTCGAGATATTAACAATTGACGACAAAGCGCTGTGTTCAGCCTACATCAGTGTACTTTGCCGTTGGAATACTTTGTCCATACATGATGTAAATTCGAGGGAAAATCTAGTATAATCCATGTATATTACGGTTGTGTCTCGAGACATTTCCAATTAACAGTGCCGTACTGATTACATCCATGAATGTAGCGCTTCAGGCAATGGATTGAAATTTTCAGTGGTGCTTCCTATTCGGCAACGATTCTAGAACGGCAAGGTCCACGATACCTCGAGATGTGAGCAATTGCCAGCACAGTACTGAGCACAGCCATCTTCACAGAAATGTAAACGTTGTAATGCTTCGTTCACTGATGACGTAAGCTAGTAGGATATTCCGGTATAATTAATGAATGTTACGGTTGCGGTTTGAGATTCCTCCAATTGCCGGCACGGTACCTATTTCATCCACCAATGCAGCACTCTATGCGATTGGTTAAGCAGTTGAGTGATGCTTTAAATCCTACAACAGCACTAGAATGTTAAGGCATGTATCCTCTGACTCACGAGACGTTAACTACTGACAATATAATACAGAGTTCAGCCATCATCACAGCAGCGTAACCGATGGAGAGCTATGTTCACTGATGATGTGAATTAGAAAGCGACAGTAGGATAATCAATATATAGTTCGGTTATGGCTAGAAATATTTCCAATTGAGAGTAATGTACCTTGTACTCCCACCAGCAGAGCTCAGCAGTAGCTGTAATAACCAGTTGAGTGTTGAATCAGGTTTCATAGCTATTCTGGAATGATAAACGACAGATCGATCGTCCATAAAGATATTAACAAATGACAACACAGCGCTCAGTACAGCCATTATCTCAATTCTGAAGCCGCTGGAATAGTTCGCTCTATTATGATGCTAATTCGAAAGGAATCACGGCTTATCACGAGTATGGCCTGAGACTCCGCGTATTGTCAATACTGTACATATTACATCCATCAATATAACGTTGTAGCCGCAGGTTACATCTGTCATGGTTACATCTGTCCAATGACGATTGATATTCTACAACAATTCTAGTATGACATAACATAGATCCACTTACCCTCGAGACATTAACAACTGACAGCATGGTACAGAATTCAGCCATCATCACAGTAATGTTGCCGCTGGAACACTTTGTTAACTGAGTGAGGTAAATTCGAAAGCGTTTCTCAAATAATCAGTAGTACGGTTATGGCTAGAGATATTTCCATTTGACATTGCAGTTCTTAGTAAATCAACAAGCCGAGCACTGCTGCATCTGTGATAATATGTTCAATGATGACATCGATTACATAGTAATGCTGGAATCACAAATGACATATCCATTATTCCTCGAGATATTAGCAATTGACAACACAGTACTGAGCAGAGCCATCATCGCTGTAACATAGCCGTTGTATCATGTTGCTCATTCACAATGAAATTTCCAAAGCAATTCTGGAATAATTACTATACATTACGGTTATGGCTAGAAATATTTCCAACTGACACCATGGTATATGAAATTTCCAAAGCAATTCTGGAATAATTACTATACATTACGGTTATGGCTAGAAATATTTCCAACTGACACCGTGGTACTTAGTACACCGACCAGCAGCGGCCTGCACACGCCGTATTAATCTGTTGAAGAGTTGACGTAGATTTTATAGCTATTCTAGAATGACAAAGGACAGATCCATTATCCCTCGCGATACTGACGGTGGCAACACGGTAATGAGAACACTAGTTGTCACAGTACTGCAGTCGTTTGTATACTTTGTCCACTGATGGTGTACAGTCGAAAATGATTATAGAATAGCCTATGTATAGTGCGGTTATGACTAGTGATATTTACAATTGACATTGCGGCATTTAGTACCTCTTCCAACACAACACTATTGCCGTTGGAATAATCTTCTCGCTGACGATGTTAATCCCGCAGAATGTCTAGATCGTGAAATAGAGTTCCATTATCCCTCAAGATATTGATATTTGACAACACAGTACTGAGTACAGCCATCAGCACGTTATTCTATAGGTTATATAACTTTGTTCAATGATAATTTCAGTTCCAAGGAATTCTAGGATGATCAATGTGAACTATGGATGATGCTAGACATTTTTACAATTGGCATTAGGATACTGCTTACATCTACCAACGGAGCATTGTTGCCGTTGGATTAATATGTTCAATGATGATATCGATACCATAGCAATTCTAGAATGACAAAACGTATATCCACGGACACATGAGATTTTAGCGATTGACGGCGCGGTGCTGAGTACAGCCGTGATCACAGTACTGTCGTCGTTGGTATACTTTGTTCGCTGATGATGAAATTCGAAGGTGACTATAGAATAACGTATGTACATTGCCGTTAGGGCTAGTGATATTGACAATTGACATAACGGCATATAGTACATCCATCAACAGACCACCGCTTCCGTTGGATTAATCTGTTCACAGACGATGTATGCACCAAAGCAATTCTAGAACGGGAAATGCAGTTCCATTATCCCTCGATATATCAACAATTGACAAAACATTATTGAGTACAGGCATCGTCAAAGTAATCTAGCCGCTGGACCACTTTGTTCTCTGATGACGTAAAATGGACTGTGATTGCAGAATGCTGTATATATAGCGCGTAAATGGCTTGCGAAACTTACAACTGAGAGTACGGCGATTATTATATAATCCAGCAGAGTACAGTTGCCGTTGGATTAAACTTGTCGCAGAAGATGCACTTTCCACAGCAGTTCTAGATCGGGAAATGAAGATCCGTTATCCCTTGAGATATTAACAAATGACAACAAAGTGCAGAGTACAGCTATCATCACAGAATTGTAGCCGTTGAATATATTTGTTCACTGATGCCGTGACATCTAGAGCATTCCTAAAATTGTTAATGTATATTAAGAATACACTGAGACGGCTCCAATTGGCAGTACGGTACGTATAACATCCACAAATATGGCACAATTGCCGTTGAAATAATCTGCTCAATTATGATTTAGTATATACGTAGACTCCGGCATAACAGTATACATATCCACAGACACTTGGGACATTAAAAGTTGATAACACAGTGCTCAGTACATCCATCATCACAGAAATGCAGCCGTTGGACTACATTGTTCAATGATGATGTAAATACGAAAGTGATACTAGAATTATATGTTTAAAGTGTGGAAATGGCAAGAAATGCTAACAATTGACAGTTCATCATTTAGTACATCTTCCAACAGTTAGCCGTTGCAGTTGGATTAATGTTTCACTGCTGGTGTATATTCCACTGCGATTCTAGAATTATGAATGCAGACCTATTATACCCTGTGACATTAACAAATGGCAACAAGGTACAAGGTTCAGCCATCATCGCAATGTTGTAGCCGTTGCATAACTTTGTTCACTGATGTTCTATATTCCAAGGCAGTTCTGGAGCTGTCTACGTATATTACGGTTGCCTTGTGCTATTTCCAATGGACAGTATGATAATTATTACATTAACCAACATCGCATATTAGTCGTTGGAATAATTTGTTCAATGATGATAAAATTCCATATCAACCCCCGAATATGAAAATACAGATCCACTGAGCCTAGAGATATTAGCAATTTAAAACGTACTACTGACAACACCGACCATTACGTTTATGCAGCTGCTATACTACTTTGTCCAGTAATAACATAAGTTCGAAAATGTTTATAGTATAACATGTGTATTGTTCGGTTATGGTTAGTCCTGTTTGCAGTTGACCGTACGGCGTTTAGTACGTCCTCCAACAGATTTTTGTTGCCGTTGGATTAATCATTTCACTGATAATTAATATTCCACAGCAATTCTAGAACGAGAAATGCAGATCCTCTATCCCTCGAGATATTAGCAGGTGACTACACCGTACACAATACAGGCATAATCATAGTAATGTAGCCACTGAAGAGATTTTTTCACTGAACATGTGAATTACAATGCAATTCCGAAATAATCATTGTATATTACGGATGTGCCTTGAGATACTTCCAATCGACAGTATGATACATACTATATCCACCAGTGTAGCACAGGAGTCGCTGGGTTAACCCCTTCAATGATGATATATATTCTATGTCAAACCTAGAACGACAAAATACAGGCCCACAGCCCCTCTAGTTATTAACAATTGACGACACAGTACAGAGTACACCCACCATCACAGTAATGTAGCCGTTGGACTACTGTATACACAGATAATGCGTATTCGAAGGTGATTCTAGGAACAACATGTGCATTGCGCGGTTATGGTTAGTGAAATTTGCAACTGACTGTACGGCATTTAGTACGACTTCCAACAGATCACTGTTGCCGTTGGATTCTTCTGTTCACCGATGATTTGTATTCCACATCAATTCTTGGACGAGAAACGCAGATCCTTCATTCCTCGTGATATTAACAAGTGGCAACACAGTACAGATTACTGCCATCAACAGTGTGCTGTAGCCGGTGAAGTTCTTTGTTCACTGACGATGAAAATTCCAAAGCAATTTCGGAATAATCATTTCATGCAACACTTATGGCTTGAGATACTTCCAATTAACAGTATGGTACTTACTAAACCCATCAATATAGCGCAGTTGCTGCTGGAATATTCCGTTCAATGATGATTTCATTTCTATAAAAATTCCAGAATGACAAAATAGAAAACCATGGGCCATCGAGACATTAACAATGTGCAGCACAGTACTGGTGACAGCGACCTTGACGTTGACGGTTATGTAGCCGCTATACTACTTGGTTCACTAATAATGTAAATTCGAATGTGATTCTTGAATATCATACGTACAATGCGGTTATGGCTGGTAATATTTGCAATTGTGAGTACGGCATTTAGCACATCGTCCAACAGATCTCTATTGCCGTTGGAGTAATCTGTTCACTCATAGTGTATATTACACAGCAATTCTAGAACGCGAAATGCAGATCCATTAACCATCGAGAAGTTAAAATCTGACAACACGGAACTGAGTACAGTCATCGTCATGGTATCGTTGCCGTTGTAGAAGTTAGTCCACTGATGATGAAAATTCCAATGCAACTTCGTTATAATAACTGTATATGACGGTTAATCCGTGAGATATTATAAATTGAGGGTATGGTGCATATTACATCCACAAATATAGCATTGTATCATTTGAATTATGCTGTACAATGATGATGCAAGATTGGAAAACATTTCTAGAATGGCAAAACGCAGGCCCACTATTCCTCGAGTTATTAACAATTGACAGCAGAGTACTGATTACCGCCATCATCACAGTAATAATGACGATGGACTACTCCGTTCACTGATGATGTAAATTCGAAAGTGATTGCTGCAAAACCTATGTATTGTGCGGTTATGATTAGTGACATTTACACTTGAGAGTACGGCATGTAGTACGTCCACCATCATATCACAGTCGCCGTAGGATTCACCTTTTCACTGGCGATATATGATCCACAGCAATTGCAGAACGAGAAATACAGATGCATTGTCCATCGAGAAATTGAAGGATGTAGACACAGTACTGAGTACATCACTTCATTGCAGCCGTTGTATAGCTTTGTTCACAGGCGATGTAAATTCCAAAGCAGTTGTGGAGTAATCTATGTATATTACGGTTGTTTTGAGCTATTTCCAAGTGAGGGTACGGTATTTATTACATCCACCAATACAACACAGTAGCTGTCGGATTACTCTGTTCAATCATGATTTAAGTTCTATATAAACTCTAGAATGACAAGGTACAGGTACACTGATCCTCGAGATATTAACAATTTGCACCACAGTACCGAGTGCATCCACCATCACAGTAATGAAGCTGTTGGACTACTATGTTCACTGATAACGCAAATTCGAATGTGATTCTGGTATAACCTATGTTTTGTGTGGTTAAGATTAGTGATATTTACAATTGACAGTACGGCATTTAGTGCGTCTTCCTAGAGATCACTGTTGCCGTTGTATTGACACGTTTACTTATATATATATACCACAGCAATTCTAGAACGAGAAATGCTGATCTATTATCCCATCGTGGAATTAAGGAGTGACGTCACAGTATTAAGTAAAGTCTTCATCACAGTATTGTAGCCGTTGAATAGCTTTGTTCACTGATGATGTAAAGACCAGAGCAATACTGCAGTAATCTACGTATATTACGGTTGTCTTGAGCTACTTCCCATTGACTGGACGGTACGTATTACATCCACCAGCATAGCACAGTAGTCGTTGGATTTATTACTTCAATGATAAATTAAATTCTATATCAAGCATAGAATGACAAAATATAGCTCCGCAGCTTCTCCGACTGTTAACAATTCAAATCACAGTAAAGAGTACTCCCATTGTCACAATAATATAGCCGTTGGACTACTATGCTCACTGATAATGTAAATTGGAAAGTGATTCCATTATAACCAATGCATTGCGCGGTTAAGTTTGGTGCCATTTACAAATGACCGTACTCCATTTAATTCACCTTCCAGCAGACCACAGTTGCCGTTGGATTTTTCTGTTCACTGATAGCGTACATTCCACAGCAACTCCAGAAGGAGAAACGCAGAAACATTATCCATTGAGAAGTTAATGTGTGACGACACAGTACTGAGTGCAGCCATCATCACAGTATTGTAGCCGTAGTAGAAATTTGTTCACTGGTGATGTAAACACCAAAGCAGTTCTAGAGTAATCTATGTATATTACGGTTATCATAAGCTATATGCAATTGAGGGTGCGGAATTTATTACATCCACCAATATAGCACAGTGCCTGTTGGATAATTCTGTCCAATGATGATTGAAGTTCAAAGAAAGTTCTAGAATGAGAAAATACAAACATGCTGACCTTAGAGATATTAGCAATTTACAACACAGTACTGGGTACACCAACCATCACAGTAATGTATCAGTTGGACTACTCTGTCCAATGTTAATGAATATTCCATTGTGACTCTACTTTAACCCATGTATTGTCTGCTTATGTTTAGTGAAATTCACAGCTGTCAGTACTCCATTTAGTACATCTTTCCACAGGTAACTGTTGCCGTTGGATTGTTCTGTTCACTGATAGCGTATATTCCACGGCAAATAGATAACGAGAAATGCAGATCCATTATCCCTCGAGAAATTAAACAACGACGACACTGAACTGATTACAGCCTTCATTACAATATCGTTGCCGCTGAAATGATTTGCTCACTGATGATGAAAGTTCCTAAGCAATTTCGGAATAATCATTTTATATTACGCTCATATCTTGCGATATTTCCAATTGACAGTACGGCACTTACTAAATCCACCAATATAGCAGTGTAGCTGTTGGTCTATACTATTGAATGATGATTTAATTTCGATTAAATTTCAAGAAAGACAAAATACAGGTCCACTGACGCTCGAGATATTTGCAATTTACAACATAGTAATGGGTACACCGACCATAGCAGTTATGTAGTCGCTTTACTACTTTTTCCACGTATAATGTAAATTCGAAAGTGATTCTAGGATAACAAATGTAATGTGCGCTTAAGGTTCGTGACATTTACAATTGGCGGCACGGTAGTTAGAACTTCTATCAACAATGCACGGTTGCCGTTATATTAGTCTATTGAGTGATGAAATAAACTTCATCGCAATTTCAGAATGACAAAATACAGGTCCGCCATCCCTCGATATGTTAACATTTGACAATACAGCACAGAGTAAAGCCATCGTTACTGTACTGTAGCCGTTGGACTTGTGTGTTCACTGACAATGCCAGTTACAAAGCAATTATGGAATAATCAACGTATAGATCAGTTACGGCATAGATCATTCCAATTAACAGTACGCTTCCTGTTACATCCACCAATTTATCATTGTAGTCGCTAGAAAATCTTGTTCAGTGGCAATTTGGTTTCTATAACAACTATATATTGACAAAATACAGGTCCACTGACCATCGAGATATTGACAATTGACAACATAGTACATGGTACGGCCATCATCGCAGGAATGTAGCCGTTGCACTACTTTGTTCTCTGACGACGTACATTCGAAGGCGATTTTAGAATAACGTATGCAGAGCGCGGTTATGTCTGGTGATATTTACAAATATCGGTATCGCAGTTAGTACACCTACCAACACAGCACTTTCGCCGCTGAGTCAATCTGTTCACTGATTATGTATATACTACAACAATTCTGTAAGGAGAAATGCAGATCCATAATGCATCGATATATTAACCATTGACAAAGCAGTATTGATTACGCCCATTATCACAGTACTGTAACAGTTGCGCAAATGTGTCCACAGATAAAGTCTGATCCAAAGCACTTCCATAATCACCAATCTACACTACGATTACTGCTAGAGATATCTAGA
Source organism: Eufriesea mexicana (assembly GCF_001483705.2). Classification (NCBI taxonomy): domain Eukaryota; kingdom Metazoa; phylum Arthropoda; class Insecta; order Hymenoptera; family Apidae; genus Eufriesea; species Eufriesea mexicana. The sequence goes on along the minus strand of NW_016908538.1, from coordinate 51,596 downwards.
ATTTTCAGTACGGTACTTCGGACATGTACCAACTGAGCACTGATGCTATAGGATTGACCTGTTCAATGGTGACTTACGTTCTATAACCATTGTAGAATGGTGAAACGCCGCTCCATTGTCCCTCGCGAAATTAACAACTGATAACATAGTACTGAGTACAGCCATCATCACAATAATGTAGAAGTTGGACTACTAATTTCAATGAGGACTTAAATTCCACAGCAATGTAGAATATCCAATGAATTATATGGATATGCCTAGTGACACTTACAAGTGGCGAAACAGTATCCCTTACAGCTACATACTGAGCACTCATGCCGTTGGATTGACCTGTTCGCTGGTAACATATATTTTACAGCAATTCTAGGACGAGTAATGCAGATCCAATGTACCTCGAGATATTATCAAGCGACATCACAGTACCAAGTACAGCCACCATCACAGTTATGCAGCCGTTGGACTACTTTGTTCACTAACGATGTAAATTCGTGTGCAATTCTGAAAAAGCCAATGTATAGTAACGTTATGGATTGAGATATTTCCAATTGACAGTACCGTACTCAGTACAAACCACAATATAGCACCACATACGTTGGATTAGTCTGTTCAATGATAACTTAAATCCTATAGCAGTTCCAGAATGGAAAAGTACAGGTCATCTATATCACGTGACATTAACAGTTGCCAACACAGTACTGAGCACAGCCATCATTACTCTGCTGTAGACTTTGGACTATTTATACGCAGATGATGCGAATTCCAGAGAAATTCTAGGATGGTTAGGGTGTAGTACGGTAATAGCAATGGTCATTAACAATTGACGGCACAGTGCTCAGTACTTCCACGAATTTAGCACCCTTGTCGTCGGATTGAGCAGTTCAGTGATGATTCCGATTTTATAGCAATACTAGATTGACAAAAGACGCACCCATTGTGCCTCGATTTAGTAACAATTGACAACATAATACTGTGGACAGCCATGATTGCAGGACTGTATACGTTGGGCTTCTTTCTCCACTGATGATGTATATTCAAAAGCACTTCTGGAATAATCAATATATGGTTGTTGCTAGAGATACTTCAAATTAACAGTACGGTACATATTGCAGCCAGCTATATAGCACCGTAGGAGATGCATCAAACGCATCAGTGATGATTCAAGTCCTACAAAAATTGTTGACTGACAAAAAATAGATCAGTTATCCCTCGAGATATTAACAATTGACATCACAGTACTGAGAAGAGCAATCATCACGGTGCAGCAGACATTGGATTCCTTCGTTCACTGATAACGTGAATTGCAAGGGAATACTAGAATACCATCTGTACAGGAGTGTTATGGCTAGTGATACCTGCAATTGACAATGCGGCACATAGTACGCCTACCAAAAGAGCATGGCTGCCGTTGGATTAACCTGTTCAATGCTGATTTAGGTCTAATAACAATTCTAGCATGATAAAGAACACATCCACTGTCCGTCGCGATATTAGCAATAGACAACACAGTGCTGCGTAGAATCACAGCACAGAAACGTAGCCACTGGATATCTATGTCGACTGATAGTGCAAATTACAATTTAAGTCCACAACAATTAATGAATAGTACGGTTATGGCTCGAGATATTTCCAATTGGCAGTACGGTGCTTAGTACATCCGCCAGCAGATCACTGCAACCGCTCTATTCATCTGTTCAATGATAGTCCACACTTTATGGCAATTCTGGAATGACAATAGTCAGATCCATTATTCCTTGAGGTATTGACAGCCGACGACAAAGTACTGAGCACAGCCACCACAACATTTCTGTAGCTGTTGGGCTACTTTGTTCACTAATGAAGTAAATTACAGTGTAATACATGAACAATCAATGAATATTACTGTTATGTCTAGTGGGATTTACAATTAACGGTACGGTACGTGGTGCAGCTACCAACACAGCACTCTTGCCGTTGGATTTTTGCGTGCACTGATGATACGTATCCTTCAACAATTTTAGATTGAAGAACGATGATTCATTATTCTTCGAGAAATTAACAAGTGACAACACAGTACTGGTGATAGCCCTCGTCACAGGAAAGTAGCCGTTGGGCTACTTTGTTCACTGATACTTTGAATTCCATAGGAATTGTAGACTATTAAGTTTATGGTATGGACATGTCTGGTGACATTTACAATTGGCGGCGCGGTACATATTATGTCTACCTACAGAGCACCGATGACGTTGCATTAATCTGTTCGCTGATTATCTACATTTTGCAGTATTTCTAGAAAGACATAAGACTGAAGCATTATGCCCCGAGACACTATAAAATTGACAACACATTACTGACTACAGCCATCGTCACGGTATCGTTGCCCTTGGACTTCTTTGCTCACTTATAATATAATTCCAAAGCAGTGCGGGAATATTCAATGTGCATTTCGGTTATGTCTTTAGATATTTCTAGTTGGGTGTACGGTACTTAATACATCCACCAGCAGTGCGCTGCAGTCTCTGTATTAAACTTTAAGTTTATGGTATGGACATGTCTGGTGACATTTACAATTGGCGGCGCGGTACATATTATGTCTACCTACAGAGTACCGATGACGTTGAATTAATCTGTTCGCTGATTATTTACATTATGCAGTATTTCTAGAATGACATAAGACTGACCCATTATGCCCCGAGACACTATAAAATTGACAACACATTACTGACTACAGCCATCGTCACGGTATCGTTGCCGTTGGACTTCTTTGCTCACTTATTATGTAAATTCCAAAGCAGTGCGGGAATATTCAATGTGCATTTCGGTTATGTCTTTAGATATTTCTTGTTGAGTGTACGGTACTTAATACATCCACCACCAGTGCGCTGCAGTCGCTGTATTAAACTGGTCAATGACGATTTTTGTTTTATAGCAATACTTGAATGACCAGAGGCATATCCCCTTTCCCGCTAGGTATTACAATATGCAGCACAGTACTTACTACAGCGTTCACCGCAGTACCGTAGCCGTCTTACTACTTTATTCACTGATGATGTAAATTCCGTAGCAATTCTAGACTATACAATTTTGAGTACTGTCACTGCGAGAGGTACTTGAAGTTGACAGTAAGGTACATAGCACGTCAACAAGTATGGCCGTGTAGCCGTTAGACTAAAATGTTCAAAGATGGTTTAAATTCTACAGCAAATCTATAATAATAAGATACAGGTCCAATATCCCTCGAGACGTTAACAATTGACTACACTGTACACTGTACAGCCATCATCACAGCAATGTAGCCATTGTACTACTTTGTTCTCTGATGATGTATATTCGAAAGTGTTTCTAGAGTGACCTGTGCATAGCACGGTTATGGCTGGTGAAATTTACAGTTGCTAGTACCGCAATTAGTACATCTATCAACATAGCACTGCTGCCGTAGCACTAACCTGTTCACTGACGTGGATTCACTGCAGCAATTCTAGAACGTGTAATGCAGGTCCATTATCCCTCGAGACTTTAACTTTTGACAACACAGTACTGAGTTCAGCCATCATCACGGTAATGTATCCGTCGGAATACTTTGTCCGCTGATGCTGTGTATTCCAAAGCAATTCCGGAATAACCAATCCATAGTACCGTAATGGATAGAGATACTTCCATCCAAAAGTTCTGTACTTAGATCATCCAACCGCAATGTACTACAGCCGCTGTATTAATTTGTTCAGTGATGATGTTGATTTCACAGCAATTCTAGGATGACAAAGGACCGATACGTTACCCCACTGAATAGTGACAATTCATAACCCAGTGCTGAGTACAGCCATCAATACTGCCCCGTGGCCTTTGGATTGCTTTCTTCACTGAAGACGTAAATTCCAAAACAATTCCAGAGTAACCTATGTATATTACGAGTGTCTTGAGATATTTCCAATTGACTGCACAGTTCTTACTACATGCACCAGTATAGCACTCTAACCGTTGGATTAATCCCTTGAATCATGATTTAAATTCTGTGGCAATACTGCAACGACACAATACAGTGCCACAGACACTAGAGATATTAACAATTGCCGACACATTACTGAGTACAGCCGTCTTCACAGTAATGTAGAAGTTGGACTGCTTTGTTCGCCGATGATGTAGGTTAAAATGTACTTCCGCAATAACCTATGTATACTACGGTTGCGTCTAGTGGTGTTTACAATTCACAGTACGTTAATTTGCACATCCACCAACTGCGCAATGTTGCCGTTGGAATAATCAGATGAATGATGACATACGTTATATGGCAGCCTCCAAATGACAAAATAAATGTCCAACATCCCTTGAAATATTAGGAATTGACACCACAGTACTGGGTACAGCCATCATCACAGCATTGTAGCGGTTGAATAACTTTATTCACTGATAGTGCCTGTTCCAAGCCAATTCTAGGATAATCAGTGTACACTACGGCTCCAGCTAGAGACATTTTGATTTGAGAGTACGATACTTCGTACACCCACCAACAGAGCACTGTTGCCGATGTATCAACCGTTCCAATGATAATTAAAGCTCTATAACAATTTGAGAATGACAAAATGCAGATCCATTATACCTCGCTATATTAACAAATGGCAACATTGTACTGAGCACAGCCATCATCACAGTACTGCAGCGGTTGGACTACATTCTACACTGATTGCAAAAATTACAAAGCAATTCTGGAAGCTTTGATTACAGTTATTGCTTGAGATTTATCCAGTTGACTGTACGATGCTTTATACGTCAACCCATACAGACGTGTTACCGTTAGATCAATATGTTCAATGATAATTTATATTCCATAACAATTCGAGAATGACAAAATGCAGATCCGCATACTCTCGAGATATTAACGATTGACAACACAGTACCGAGTACAGCCATCATCGCAGTAATGTATCGGTTGGACTGCGTTGTCCACTGATGATGTAACTTCCACTGTAATTCTGTAACAATCAATGTATATTACGGCCATGTCTTGAGATATTTCCACCAGCCAGTACTGTACATAGTGCAGCAGCCAGTATAGCACTATAGGCGGTGCATTAGTATCTTCATTGATGATATGTATTCCACAGCGACAATAGAATGACAAAATACAGATCCACAATTCCTCGAGATGGGAACAATTAACAACAGCATACTGAGTACGGACATCTTCAGAGCAGTATAGACATTGGACTGCTTTGCTCACTGATATTGTAAATATCAAAGGTATTCTGGAACAACCAATGCATGCTACGGTTATGGCTACTGATATTTATATTTCACAGTGCTGTAAATGGTGCAGATACCAACACAGCACGCTTGCTGTTGGATTAATCAGTTATATTATAATATAAATTCTGTAGCAATCTCAGAATAGCAAAATACTTGTCCACAATCCTACGAGATGGAAACAATTGACAACACAGCGCTGAATACTGACATCATCACAGTAACATATACATTTGACTACTTTGTTCACTGATAATGTATATTCGTAAGTAATTATGGAACAACACATGAATACGGCTGTTACGGCTAGCGACGATTAGCGCTCACAGTACGGTAACCAGTAAGTCCACCAGCATAGCACTGCAGCAGCAGTACTAATCCCTTGATTATTCAATTAGATCTTAAAGCTATTCTAGGATGACGAAAGCCTGGTCCATCATCCCTCGTGTTATTAACAATTGACAACACAGTACTCAGCACGGCCTTCATCAAAGTTCTGTAGCCGTTGGAATACTTTGCTCCCTCATGGTGTATATTCCAAAGCAATTACGTAACAATCAATGTATGCTACGGCTATGCCTGCAGGTACATCCTATTGATAGCACGGTAATTAAAACATCCACATATATAGGACTGCAGCCGTTAGATGAAGGCGCTCAATGATGATTTACATGCTATAACAATTGTAGAATGACCAATTACGGATACACTATCACTCGAAATATTATCGATTGTCGACACAGTACAAAGCACAGCCATCATCAAAGTATTCTAGCTGTTGACCTGCTTTACTTCACTGATGATGTAAATTGGAAAGAGGTTCTAGAATAACATATGACTAGTATAGGTTATGGATAGTGACATTTACAATTGACAGTACGGCATATAGTACACCCATCAAGTGGGCACTGTTGTCGTTGGATTTATGAGTTCACTCATAATGTATATTCCGCCTCAACCCTAGAACCAGGGATGCATCTCCAGTATCCCCCGACATATTAACAATATACAACACAGTAGGGAGCACAGCCATTATCACTGAAGCGTAACGGTTGAATAACTATGTTCACTAGTAATGTCATTTGCAAGCTGTTAAAGAATAAGCAATGTGCAGTTTATAGCTAGTGATATTTGCAATTGGCAGTATGGCACTTAGTGCACCGACCATCCGACCACTGCTGCCACTGTAATAACCCGTTCCATCATGAATACGATTTTATAAATAGTACGGAATGACAAAAGACAGAGCCCATATCACTTGAGTTATCAACAATTGACAACACAGAACTGAGTAGAGCAACCATCACATTATGGTAACGGTTGCATAACCTTGTTCACCGATAAAATCAAATCCACAGCAATTCTAGAATAATGGGTGCATACCGCGGTTAAAGCTGGAGATACATCCAATAGACTTTAGGGTGCTCCATACATCAACGCACAGATCACAGTTGATGCTCCCTTAATCTCTTGAATGATGACTCAATTTCTGTGACATTACCAGTATGATCAAGTACATTCCCGGTATCCCGCGCTATATAATCTTTTGACAACACAGTACTGAGTACAGCCATGTTCACAGTAGTGTAATAGTGGAATAACTTTGTTCACTGATAACGTCAGATGGAAGCTATTCCAGAATAAGCAATGTGTTGTGCAGTAATGGCTGGAGATATTTGCAATTGGAAGTGCTGTACCTAGTACATCCATTAGCAGAGCACAGCAGCCGCTGTATTATTCTATTCAATCATGATTTCGGTTTCACAGCGACTCTAGAATGTCAAAAGAGTGTTCCATTATGTCTAGAGTTACTAACTTTTTACAACACTGTACTGAGTGCAGCCATCACTAGGGTATGGTGTCGGTTGTATGACTTTGTTCACTGTTAACATCAGTTCCACCACAATTCTGGAATAATGAATGTATAGTACGGGTGTGGCTAGAGATATCTCCAACCGAGAGAACAATAGTTAGTACATCAACCAGCAGAGAACAGTAGGCGATATATTAAACTCTTCAATGATGATTTCGAATTCACAGGCATCTAGAATGACAAAGGACAGATCCATTATCCCTCAAGATATTAACAATGACAACACCGTAGTGCGTACAGTAATTATCACAGTACTGTAGCCGTTGGACTACTTTGTTTCCCGATGATGTAAATTCCATATCATTTCTGGAACAATGAACGTTCACTGCGTTTATGGCGAGAGAGACTTCCAACTGAATTCACGGTACACAGTACACCGACAACTAGAGTGTTGCAGCCGCTATATCAATCTGGTCAAGCATGATTTATATCCCTTAGCTATACTAGAACGTAAAAAAACTTATCCATTATCCCACGAAATAATAACAATTGACAACACAATACTGAGAACAGCCATCGTCACCGTACTGTAGCCGTTGGACTACTTCGCTCACCGATGATGTAAGTACCGAGGCAACTCAGTAATAGTCAATGCGTATTACGCTTGCGCCTTGAGATATCTTCAAATGACAGTACGGTACTCACTGCATGTACCAACAGAGCACAGCTGCCGCAGGATTAGTCTGTAAAATGATGATTTATATACTACAACAATTCTAGAATGACAAAATACGTATCCAATGAGCCTCGAGATATTGACAATTGACGATACAGCACTGAGTACATCTATCATGACAGTAATGTAGCCGATGGACTAAATTTTACACTGATGACGTAAATTCCAAAGCAATTCTGGGAAAATGAATATATGTTACGCTTATGGCTCAAGATACTTCCCACTGACCGGACGGTACTTAGCACTTCCTCCAGGAGAGCACTGTAGCCACTGTATTAATCTGTTTATTGACGATATAGATTATATAACAGTTCTAGAATGAAAAAACACGGGTTCACTATCTCTCGGGATATCGACAATCAACATGGATGTACAGAACACAGCCATTATCGCGGTAATGTAGACGTTGGACTATTTTGTTCACTGATGACGTAAGATCCAAAGAAAGTATGGAACAAGCTATGTATACTACGGTTAGGGCTAGTAACGTTTAGAATTCACTTCACGGTAATAAGTGCATTCACCATCATGGTACTATTGGAATTGGATTAAGTTGGTCTCAGAAAATGTATACTGTACATAAATTCTGGAACCAGAAATGCAAATGCTTTCTACCTTGATATATTGACAATAGACAACACAGTATTGTATGCAGCCATCACCACAGTATGCAACGGATGAATACGTTGCTCGCTGATAACGTCAGTTCCAAGGCAATTCCAGAATAATGAGTATATAGTACGGCCGTGGCTACAGATATCTCCAACTGACACCACGGTACTTAGGACGTCCACCAGCAGAGCGCTGCTGCCACTGTATTAATCCGGTTAAAGAAGATTTAGATTTTATGGCTATTCTAGAATGGCAAAAGGCTGGTCCATTAAACTACGAGATACTAACAATTGACAACAGAGTACTGAGGAGAGCTATCATCACGTTAGTGTAGCCGTTGGACTACCATGTTCAATGGTGATGTAAATTCAAAATCAATACAGGAATAAATAATCTATATAACAGTTTTGACTTGAAATATTTAAAATTGTCCTGGCGGTAATTATTCCAACCACCAATATATTAATGAAGCCGTTGGAGAGACCTCTCCAGCTATGATCACAATCCTACAACACTTTTAGAATGACGAAACACTGAAGCATTTTCCCTCGAGATATTAACAGCTGACGATACTGCACAGATTCCGTCCAACATTACAGTAATGTGGATGTAGGACTGCTTTGGTCACTAATGATGGAAATTAGAAGGTGACTCCAGAATAAGCAATATAGAGTACGGTTCTGACTAATGATATATACAACCGACAGCACGTCACTTATTACATATACAAACACAGCACTGCAGCTGCTTCATTAACATGTTCAATGATGACTTATGTTCTATAACTACCATAGAGGGACAAAACACACGTCCATTATCCTTCGAGTTGTTAACAAATGACAACACACTACTGAGTAGAGCCAACGTCACAGTATAGCAACGGTCGAATGACGTTGTTCGTTGATAATATAAATTTCAAAACAATTCTAGAATAACCAGCGTGTAGTACAGATATGGCTAGAGATAGTTACATGTGAGTTTGCGGTACAACGTACATCCACCAATAGAGTACTCTTGCAGTTAGGTGCACCCGTTCAATGATGAAAAATATTCTAGAACAATTCTAGAATGTCAAAAGACAGTCCATCGTGAAATTTAAATAGACATCAAAGTACAGAGTACAGCCAATGTCACAGTAATGCAGCCGTTGGGCCACTGTGTTCACTGATGATGTATTTTTCAAAGCAATCCTGAAATAATCAATGAAAATTACGGTCGCGTCTATAGATATCTAAAACTGTTGGTGCAGTATCTATTACACCCACCAGCATAGCGCTGTAGCCGTTAGACTAATCTGTTTAAGGATGAGTTATATTGCATAACAATTCTGGAATGAAAAGACGCAGACGCACTGTCCCACGAGATACTAGCTATTGACAAACACACTACTGATTACAGCCATCACACAGTAACGTAGACGTTAGACTACCTTGTTCACTTATGACTTAATGTCCAAAGCAACTAAAGAATAAACTATGTATGCAATGGTTATTACTAGCGAAGTTTAGAATTCACAGTACGGTAACTAGGACATCTGCCAACAGGGTACTATTGGCATTGGATTAAGTTGGTCTCACGAGTTGTATACCCTACAGCAAATCTAGAACGAGAAATGCAGATACATTACCCCCGAGATACTAACAATAGACAACACAGAACTGATTACAGCCATCACCACAGTATTGCAACGGTTGAATATCGTTGATCGTTGACAATGTCATTTCCAAGGCAATTCTGGAATTATAAATGTATAGTACCGACGTGGCTAAAGATATCTCCAGCTGAGAGCACGGTACGTAGGACATCCACAAGCAGATTACTGTAGCCACTGTCTCAATCTGCTTAAAGATGGTTTAGATTTCATAGCTACTCTAGTATGACAAATGTCTGATCACATATTCCGTGTGACGTTTACTATTCACATCACTGTAGCGAGTACAACCGTCATCACACTAATGTAGCCATTGAACCACGTAGTTCACTGATGTTGTATATTCCAAAGCAATTCTGGAATAATGAACGCACGATACGGTTACGGCTTGAGATATTTAAAGTTTACAGTACGGTACAAACTACATCCTCCAATATATCACTGTAGACGTTGGATTAATCTGTTCAACAGAATTATAAAACAATTATTGAATGACAAAATATAGTCCCTCTGGCGCTAGAGATATTAGCAATGGGCGACACAGCACTGAGTACTGCCGTCACCACTCTATTGTAACTGTTGAATAACGTTATTCACTGATAATGTCAGTCCCAAAATAACTCTAGAGCAATCAATGTATACTGCGGTTACGGCTAGAGATATTTACAGTTGACAGTACGGTGCTGCGGACATTTACCTGCTGAGCACTGTAACCACTGCATTAATCTTTTCAAAGACGATACAGGTTTCGTAGCTACTCTAGAATAAAAATGGACTGATCCGTTATCCCTTGAGAAGCTAACAATTGACAGCACAGTACTGGGTACAGCCATCATCGCAGTAGTGTAGTCGTTGGTATACTTTGTTCGCTGATAATGTAAATTCCGAAGCAATTCTGGTATGATCAATGTATGTAACTCTTACGGCTTGAAATATTTAAAATAGTCTATACGGTACTTATTACATCCACCAATATATCACAATAGCAGTTGGATTAAACTGCACAATGATGATTTAAATTCTGTAGAAGCTCTTGAATTGGAGCATACAGATTTATTGCTCCTCGAGATATTAGCAATTGTTAAACAGTGCTGAGTACAGCCATCATTGCAGTAATGTAGCGGTTGGAATGCCTTATCCACTAGTGAAGTGTACTCGAACGTGATTCTAGAATAATCAGTGTACAGTACGGTTGTTGCAAGAGGTACTTCCAACTGATAGTAAGGTACTTATTACATCCACGTGTGTAACACAGTAGCCGTTAGATTACACAGTTCATTGGTCATTTAAATTCTAAAACAGTTCTAGAATGGTAAAATACTGATCCATTGACCCCGGAGATATTAAAAATTGACAATACTGTAATGAGAGCAGCCATGGTCACAGCAATGCAGCCGTTGCACTACTCTGTTCACTGATGACGCTTATTCGATAGCGATTCTAGAATAACCTACGTATATTGCGGTTATCGCTAGTGACATTTACAGTTGACAGTACGGCGTTTAGTACCTCTACCTTCAGATCACAGTTTCCGTTATATTAATCTGCTGAATGATGATGAATATACCACAGCATCTGTAGGCCGTGAAATGACGTTCCATTATCACTATAGATATTAACTAATGACAGCAACGTGCAGAGTACAGCAATGGTCACAGTGCTATAGCAGTCGTACAACTCTGTCCAATGATGATGTAATTCCAAAGCCATTCCATAACAATCAATGGCTACTACGATTATTGTTTGAGATACTTACAACTTACGTTACGGTACACACTGCATCCACCAATATAGTGCTGTAGCCGTCGGATTAATATGTTCAATGATATCTTAACATCTATATCATTTCCTAATTGCAAAGTAAAGGTCCACTGTCCCTCAAGAATTTAACAATTGGCAACACATTACTGAGTACTGCCACGATAACAATGATGTAGACGTTATTCTACTTTGCTTACTGATGATGTAAATTTCAAAGCAATTCCAGTATAATCAATGTATATTATGGTTATGTCATGAGATATTTCCTATTGAAGTTACGGTACTTCGTACATCTACCAACAGATAACTGTTGCAGTTCAATTAAACTGTTCAATGATGGTATCGTGTGCATAGCAATCCTAGAACGACAAATGGCAGATGCATTATCCCTCAAGGTATTAACAATTGACATCGCAGTAGTGATTACAGTCACTGTCACAGTACTGCAGCCGTTGGAATACTTTGTCCACTCATGATGAAAATTCGATAGTGATTATAGGATTGCCTATGTATAGTGCGGTTATGGCTAGTGGCATTTGCAATGGACATCATGGCAGCTATTAAATCTTCCAACAGAACACCGATGGGGTTGGATTAATCTGTTCACAGATGACGTATGTACCACAGCAATTCTAGAACTGGAAGTGCAAATCCGTTAACCCACGAGCGAAAATCGACAAGACAGTGCTGGGTACAGATATCATTTCGTTAATCTAACGGTTGTACGGCATTGCTCACTGATAACTTAGGTACAATGCAATTTTAGAATAATCAATGTATACCACGGTTAAGCCTTTAGATGTTTACAATTGACTCTATGGTACATCGTACATCTACCAACATAGCACTGTTGCCGTTGTATTAAACAGTTCGAGGGCCATACATACCCTATGGCAGCACCAGAAAGACAAAATACAGTTCCACAGACCCTCGAGGTATTAGCAATTGTCAGCAAGGTACTGAGTACAGCCACCATAACGATAATGTATCGTTTGGTCTACTCTCTTCCGGTGACGTAAATTCGAAGAAGGTTCTTGAGCAATCAACGTATTGTGCGGCTATGGCTTGGGATATGTGCAATGGATAGTGTGGTGCTTAGTAAATCCAGCAGCAGAGCACTGCAGCCGTTCTATTATTCTGTTCAGTGATGATATCGGCTTCATACAACCCTAGGGTGACAACTGACTGTCACACTATCCCTTGAGGCATTAGCTATTGACAACACAACATTGCCTACAGCCATCATCACACTAATGTAGCCGCTGGACAACTGCGATCACTGATGATGTAAATTCAAATGCTATTCGTGAGTAATCAATGTATATTACTGTTATGGCCATAGGCATTTCGAATTGCCAATACAGCACTCTAGCCGATGGACTAATCTGTTCAATGATAACTTAAATTCTTTGGCAATGCTACAAGGACAAGGTACGGATCCACAGACAATCGAGGTATTAACAATTGATAACACTGTACTGAGTACAGCCATATTTACAGTAATTTAGACGTTGGACTGATTTCCTCACCGATAATTTAATTTCCTAAATAATTTTGGAATAACTTATAACTTCTACGGTTACGGCTAGTAATATTTAAAATTCGCAGTACGGTAATTAGTACATCCACCAGCAGAGCACTCTTGCCGCCTAATTCATCGGTTCAACAATGATTAAAGCATTGTAGGTATTCTAGGCATACAGGGACGGATCCACTATGCCTCGGGATATTAACAATTGATACCACAGTGTTGAGTACAGCCATAACAACGGTACTGAAACCGCTGGACTACGTTGTTTTCTTATGATGTACATACCAAGGCAGTTCTGGAATGATCTGCGAATATTTCGGTTTCGGCTTGAGATATTTCCAGTTCACAGTACGGTACTTACTACATCCACCTGCAGATCACGGCAGTTGCTGCATTAATCTTCTGAATATCGATTTCGATTTTGTAGGAACTCGAGAGTATCAAAAGGCAGAACCATTATGCCTCGATATATTAACAATTTACATCACCGCACTGAGGTCATGTATCATCACAGTAATCTAGACGTTGGACAATTTTGTTCACTGGTGATGTATGTTCCTACGGATTGCTGGAATGACTTATGTAAACTAAGGTTATGGCTAGCCTTTTTTTAGACTTCGCAGTACGGTAATTAGTCCGTCTACCGACATAGCACCGTTGACGTTGGATTAGATTGGTCACTGAAGTAATATGTTATACAGGAGTTCTGGAAAAAGAAATGCTGATCCACTATCTATCGTGATATTAACAATTGAAGGCACGTAACTAACTTTCAGTGGTGATTTATATTCTACAACGACTCCAGAATCACAATACGCTGGCCCGCGCTACACAGAGACACGAACAATTGATAGCACTGTACTGAGTACAGCCATATTTACATTAATTTAGACGTTGGACTGATTTCCTCACGGATAATTTAATTTCCTAAGTAATTCTGTAATAACCTATAACTTCTACGGTTACGGCTAGTGATATTTAAATTTCGCAGTACGGTACTTAGTACATCCAACAGCAGTGCTCTGCAACCGCTGTATTAATCTGTTCATTGATGATATAGATTCGATAGCTGTTCTAGAATTACAAGAGGCAGGTCCATTATGCCACAAGGTATGAACGATTGACAACACACTACTGTGTACAGCCAACATCATATTAATGTATCCGCTGGTCTTCTTTGTTCACCGATGATGGAAATTCGAAAGTGACTCTAGAATAACCAATGTATAGTGTGGTTATGGCTGGTGACATATTTCAACTGAAAGTACGTCATTTAGTACATCTGCCAACAGAGAAATGCAGCCGCTGTATTAATCTGTTCATCGATGATTTGGATTTTACAGCTAATCTAGAGTGACAAAGGACAGACCCACTATCCCTCGAGATACTAACAATTTACAACATTGTACTGAGTACAGTTATATTCACAGTAGTGTAGCCGTCGCAATGCCTTGCTCACCAATGACGTAAGTTCCAAAGAAATGCGGGAATAACCTTTGTATACTACAGTCATGGCTTGAAATATTTAAAACTGAACGCACGGTACATATTACATCCATCAATGTAGCACTGTAGCTGTCGGATTAGCCTGTTCAATCATGGTATAAATTCCTTAACAATTCTAGAATGTCAAAATGTATATCCACCGACCATCGAGATATTAGCAATTGACAACGCAGTACTGACTACGACAATCATGCGAGTAGCGTATCTGTTGGTATACTTTTTTCACTTATTATATAAATTCTAAGGCAATTCTAGAATAATCAATGTATGTTACGACTGTGACTCGAGATACTTCGATTTGGCAGTACGCTCCTCAATACATCCACCAATATACCACTCCCGAGGTTTGATTAATATGTACAATGATAATAAAGACACCATAAGTATCATAGATTGACAAAATGGGGTTCCAGTGCCCCTCGAGGTAATAACAATAGACCACGCGCTTCTGGGTACACCCATCATCGCAGTAATGTAAGCGTTGGGCTACTTTATTCATTGATGATGTGATTTCGATAGTGACTCTGGAATGACCTATGCATGGGGTGCTTGTGGCTTGAGAAAATTCCGATTGTCAGTAAGACTCATACTGGATCCACCCATATAGCACTGTAGCCGTTGGAATACACTGCCCGAAGATGATTTAAGCTCTATAACAATTCTAGAATGACAATATACGGATCCAATGGCACTCGAGATATTAACAATTGGCATCACACTACTGATATCAGGAATCACCACAGTTATGTAGCCGTTGTGCTACTTCGTTTACTGATGTAAATTCGAAAGCGACTCCGCAATAGCCTACGAATATGGCGTTTGTGTCTTGAGATATACCCAACTGACAGTACGGTGTATACTGCATCCATCAGTATTGCTCTGTAGACGCTGGAATATGCTCCTCAATGATGGTTTAAATCCTATAACAGTTCTAAAGTGACACAACGCAATATAATATTCCTGGAGGCACTATGAATTGACAACACAGTACTGAGAAAAACTATGATCGCAGAAATGTAGACGTTGGACTACTTTGTTCCCTGCAGATATAATTTCAAAAGCAATTATTGAATAATCAATGTATAGTGCGGATATGGCTAGCGATAATTACTATTATCAGTACGTCAGTTGATACGTTTACGAACATAGCGCTGCTGACGTTGGATGTATCTGTCCACTGATGTATAATATACAGCAATTCGAGAAATATCAATGCAGGTCTACTATCACTCGAGATATTAACGATTGTCAATGCAGTACGGAGTCAGCCGCCATCACAGAAATGTAGCCGTTGTGCTGCTTCGATCACTGACGTACTAAATTCCATAGCAACCTTGGAATATTGAATTTATGGTACTGTCATGGCTGGAAATATTTCGCACTGACAGCGCTCTACATAGTAGGTCCACCAGCAGAGCACTGCAGCAGCTGCATTATTATGTTCAATGATGGTTTACCTCTTATTACAACTCTATAATGACAAATGGCATATCCATTAGCTCCCAAGGCAATAACAATTGTCAGGCCTGTACTGAGTAGAGCCACCATCACTACAATGTAGCCGTTGGACTGCATTGAACACTGATGATGTAAATTCCAAAACATTTCTGGAACAGTCGATATATTTTACCGTTACTGCATGAGATATACGTAATTGAAAGCGATGTACTTGCTACGTGCACCATTATCGCGCTGAAGCTATTGTGTTAAGCTGTAAAATGACAAATTAAATTCTATAACAAATCTAGATTGACCTCTAGATATTATCAATTTACAACAAGGTACTAAGTACAGCCATCATTACAGTAATGTTGCCGTTGGAATGCTTTCATCACTGATGATGTAAATTCGAACATACTTCTAGAATAACCTATGTATATTGCTGTTATGGCTAGTGATATTTACAATGGTCAGTACCGCAATTAGTGCATCTATCATCAGAGCAATGTCGCCGTTGGATTAAACTGTCCACAGACGATTTATGTCCCAAAGCACGATATAGAACGTAAAATGAAGTTCCATTATCACTCGATATATTAACAAATGACATCACAATGATGTGCGCAGCCAACATCACAGTACTGTAGCCGTCGGTCTACTTTGTCCACTGATGATGTAAATTCGAAGGTGATTCTAGAATAATGAACGCATAGTAGGTTTATGGCTTGTGATACGTCCAGTTGATATTGCGGTACTTAGTAAGGCCACCAGCAGAGCACCGCGGGCGCAGTGTTATTCTGTTCAGAGGTGATATCTATTTTATACATATTCTAGAATGACAAAGGACAGAAAAGTTTTCCATGCTGACATAAACAGTTGAGAACAAAGCACTGAGTACAGCCATCATCATATTAGTGCTGCTATAGGGACAAGATATAGATACACAGACTATCGAGATATTAACATTTGACGTCACAGTGCTGTGTACAGCAATCGTCACGGTAGTGTAACTGTTCAATTACTTTGATCACTGATAATGTCGGTTCCTAGCAATTCTAGAATAACAAATGTATAATGCGCTTTAGGCTAGAGATGTTTGTTGTTGGTAGTACTGTACTTAGTACATCCACCAGCGCTTAGTACAATCACTGCGGCCGCTGTATTAACGTGTTCACTCATGATTTCCACCTATACCCATTCTGGAATGACAAATGACGCAACCTTTAGCCCTCGAGATATTAGCAATTGACGACAAAGCACTGAGTTGAGCCGTCACCACAGTAGCGTTAGAGTTGAATAACATTCTTCGCTGATAATATCAGTTCTTAGCTATTCTAGAATAACCAATGTTTACTACGGTAATTGCTAGAGATATTTGCAATTGCGAGTACTATATTTAGTACATCCACTAGCCAAGCACTTCAGCTTCTGCACTAATCTGATCACTCATGATTACTATAACATACCCATTCTAGAATGACAAAACACAGATCCAGTACACCTCAGCTATATTAACAATTGGCAACACAGAACTGAGTACAGCCATATTCACTATAATGTAACTGTTCTACTGCTTTGTCCACTCACGACATATATTCCATAGCAAATATGGAATAATCAATGGATATTACTGTTATGGCATGACATACTTCCCATTGGCAGTACCGTACATATTATGTCCACCAGTGTAACAGAGGAGCCTCTGTATTCATGGGTTCAATGATGATTTAAGTTCTGTAACAATTCTAGAATACAAGATACAGATCCATTGACACTCGAGATGTTAGCAATTCACAAAATAGCACAGAGTACTGCCATCGCCACGGTAATGTAGCTGTTGAACTACTTTAATTACCGATGAGGCAGATTGAAATTCGATTACTGAATAACCAATACCACGGTTATGGCTTGGGGTACTTCGTATTGAGAGTACGCTACTCAGTATATTCACAAGCAGAGCCCTGCAGCCGCTGTGTAAATCTGTTCAATGATAACAATGTCTTTATGAATATTCTAGAATCACAAATTACAGATCCATTGTCCCTAGCTATATTGACAATTGGCAACACAGTACAGAGAACAGCATTCATCACAGTAATGTAGCCGTTGGACACCTTTGTTCACTGATGATGTTAGCTACAAAACAATTCTAGAAGGAACGATGTATGCTTCGGTTATGTCTCGGGATATCTCCAGTTGAGAGAACGGCACTTATTACATCCACTAATATAGCCCTGCAGCCATAGGATTAATCTGTTCATTCATGATTTAAATTCTATAACTATTCTAGAGTGACAAACTACCGATCCTATGACGCTCGAAATATCGACAATTGATGACACAATACTGAATACAGCCGTCGTCGCAGTCATGTATACGTTGGACTAGTTCCTTCACTGAAGATGGAAATTCGAAGGTATTCCTCGAATTACCTATCTATAGTACAGTTATGGCTAGTGATATTTACAATACAGAGTACGGTGCTTATTACATCTACCACCAGTGCAATATTTCCATAGGATTTGTCTGTTCACTGGTCGTAATACATACTAGAGTAATTCAAGGATGAGGAATGAAGATCCGTTGTTCCTCAAGATATAAACACTCGTCAACACATGACTGAGTGGAGCCATCATCACAGTAAAGTATCCGTCCGACTACTTTTTTCACTGCTGAAGGAAATTACAAATTAATTCTTCATTATGCTATGTATGTCGCGTATATATATATTGACATTTTCAATTGAAATTACGGTGCGTAGCACATCTACCAGCACAGCACAATTGCCGCTGGATTAAAGAATTCAATGATGTTTTAAATCATATAACATTTCTAGAATGACTAAATACAGATCCTCTGACCTTCGAGAAATTAGCATTTGACGACACAGTACTGAGCACAGCCAAAGCAGTGTTGTATAGCCGTTCGACTGCTTTGTTCATAGATGATGTAAATTAGAAATTAATTCTAGAATAGGCTATATGGGGTGCAGTTAAGGCTAGTGATATCTTCAATTGACATTACGGCATTCAGTACATCTTCCAACTGATGACTGTTGCCATAGGATTGACCTGCTCATTCATGATGTATATACCACAGCTATTCTGCAACGTGTGATGAAGGTCAATTATCACGCCAGATGTTAAAAATGACAACACGGTACTTAGTACAGCCACCATCACATTATTGCGGACATATGAATAACTTTGCTCACTTGTGCCGGGTGCTCCAAGCAATTCTGGAATGATCAATGTCTAGCGCGGCTATGGCTTGAGATATTTACAATTGAAAATACGTTGCCTATTGCATCTACCAACAGAGCACTATCGCAGTTGGATTAATCTGTTCATTGATCATCTACATTTTACAAGAGATCAAAACTGAAAAATCGAGGTCCACTATACCTCGAGAAATTAACAATTGAAATCACATTACTGAGTACAGCCACCGTCACAGTGATATAGCCGTTGGACCACTATGTTCACTGATGATGTAAATTCTGAAGTGATTCTATAATAACCCACGAATATTGCGGTTATGGCGAATGATATTTACAATAGATAGTAGGGCAGATAGTGCATTTTCCCAAGAGAGCACTGTATCCGTTGGATTAACACTTCCACTTATGATGTATATCTTACAGCCCTTACAGATCTAGAAATTCAAATCCATTATACCTCGAGATATTAACAGACGACAACGCAGCACTGAGCACAGTCATCATCACAGCCTTTATGCTGCTGAATAACATTGATCACTGAAAATGTATATTCCATAGCAACTCTAGAATAATCAGTGTACAGAACGGTTATGGCTAGTGATACTACCAATTGTCAGTACGGTACACTCTACGTCCACCAATACAGCACCGTAGCCGTTGGATTAATCTGTTCAACCATAATTTAACTGTGTATCAATTCTAGAATGACAAAATACAGCTCCAATATGCCCCGCGTTATCAGCAATTTACAGCACAATACTGAGTACAACCACTATCATAGTAATGTAGCCGTTGGACTACCCTTTTCACTGATGTTACACATTCGAACGCAATTCTAGGGTAACTTATGAAAAGCGGGGTTGTGTCTAGTGACATTTACAGCCAACAGGACTGCAATTGGCACATCTTACAACAGAGCGCAGTTGCCATCCGATTCAAATGTTCTCTGAAGGTGTATATTCTACAGAAGTTGCAGAATGATAAATGAATTTCCATTATCCGTCGAAAAATTAATAATTGACGACACAGTAATGGGTTAACCCAATATCACGGTAACATAGACGTTGGGCTGCACTGTGCACTCATGATGTTAGCTACAAACCAATTCTGGTATAATAAATGAATAAAGCGGCTATGGCTAGAGATATTTAGAATTGAGACTACGGTACATCCTAAATCCAGCAGCAGAGCACTGCAGCCGCGGTATTCATTTGCTCGCTGACTATTTACATTTAACAGCAATTCTTGAGTGACAAAGTGCTCTTCCGTTATCCTTCCAGATATTAACACTTGACACTGCAGTGCTGAGAACAGTTATCGTCACAGTACTGTAGCCTTTGGACGACTTTGTGCACAGGCGATATAAATTCCAAAGCAACTCCGGAATAATCAATGTATATAACGGTTTTGAATCGAAATATTTAAGATTGACCGCTCGGCACATTTACATCCGCCAATATATGACAGTAGCGGTTGGATTAATCTTTTGAATTATGATTTAACTTCTGTAACAATTCTAGAATGACATGATACAAATCCGCTGACCTTCGAAGTAACAACAATTGTCAATGCACTACTGATTCCGGCCATCGTCACAGTGATGTAGTCGTTCGCCTACCTTGTTCGCCGATGATGTAGATCCCTAAGTAGTTCTGGAATAAAATATGTATACCACGATTATGGCTAGAGACGTATAGAGTGTACGGTTCGGTAAGGAATACATCTACCAACACAGCACGGTTTCCTGTGGATTTAGTTGGTCACTGAAGTTGTATATTCGACAGCAATTTTGGAGCGAGAAGAGCAGGTCCATTATGCCTCGAGGTATTAACAATTGATGACACAGTACCTAGTGCAGACATAGTCACAGTATTGTAGCAGTTGAATATCGTTGTTCACTGATAATATTGGATGCACAGCAACTTTAGGGCAGTCAGGGTGTAGTTCGGTCATGGCTAGAGATTTTTACACATGACTTTTCGGTAGTTCGTGCATTTACAGACAGAGCATCCTTGCCGTTGTGTTAATCTGTTCAATCGTGATGTAAATTACGAAGCATTTCTGGAATAATCAATGTATATTAAGGTAATGGCTTGAGATGGTTCCAATTGACAGTACGGCACTCACAACAACCACCAATAGAGCGCAGTAGTCGACAGATTAATGTGCTCAAAGATAAATTAAATTCTATAGCAATCCTAGAATGACAAAATACAGACACTTTGTATTTCGACTTATTAACAATTGACGACACAGCGCTGAGTACTGCCGTCATTACAGTATTGTAACGGGTGAATAACATTTTCAACTGATAATGTCATTTCCGAAATAATTGTAGGGTAATCAATGTATACTGCGGTTTCGGCTGGAGATATTTACAATTGACAGTACGGTACCTCCTACAGCTACCAGTAGAACACTGGAGCCGCTGTATGAATCAGTTTAATGATGATTTAGTCTTCATTTCTGCCCAAGGATAAAAACGAGAGGTTCATTAGCCCTCCAGATATTTATAATTCGCGATGCAGTACTGAGTACAGCATTCAGTACAGTTGTGTAGCCGTTGGACTAATATTTGTTCACTCATGATATAGATCCGAAGGTGTCTCTAGCATTACCAATGTTTAGTACGGGTACGACTAATGATATTTACAATCGCAGTACTGCATTTAGTACATGTACCAAGAGTGCGTTGCAGCCGCCGTATTAATGTCTTCAGTGATAATTTAGATCTTATATACATTCTAGAATGGCAAAAGACAGACCCATTTTCCGTGCAGATATTAACAATTCACATCACAGTACAGAGTATAGCCATGATCACAGTATTGCAACTGTTGGATAACATTTTTCACTCATAATGTCAGTTCCAAGACAACTCTAGAATAACAAATGTATAGTAAAGACAGGGCTACATATATCTCCAGCTGATGGCACGGTACACAGTACATGCACAAGCAGAGGACAGCAGTTGTTGAGTTAATCTGTTCAATGATGATTTAGCTCATATAGCTATTCTAGAATGAAAAAAGGAGTGTTCATTATCCCTCGAGGAATTAAAAATTGACAACGCAGTACTGAGCACATCCATCATCATGTAAGTGTAGCCGTTGCACTACATCGTCCATTGATAGCGTATATTCTAAAGAAATTCAGAAATACTAAATGTAGATTAAGGTTATGGCTTGAGACATCTTCAATTGACATTACGGTACTTAATACATCCAGCAACGTGTCTCTGTTGCCGTTAAGTAAACCTGTTCAACGAAGACTTATATGCCATAACAACTCTAGAACGACTAAGTACAGATCCCCTGGACACCGACATATTTACAATTGGCGACGCAGTGTTTGGTACAGAAGTCATCACATTTATGTTGACGCTGGGGTGCTTTGTTCACTGATGATGTCTATTCCGAAGCAATTCCGGAATAGTCCATGTATGGTGCGGTAATGTCAAGACGTATTTCCAATTGACAGCACCGTAATAAGTACATCCACATTCACAGAATTCTATCCGTTTGGTTATCATGTTCAACGATGATTAATGTTTTACAGCAGTTATGGAACGACAGCGAATATATCCATTACGCGTCGAGAAATTTTAATTAGTAATTCACAACACAGTGCAGAGCACAGCCAACATCACATTACAGTAACCGTTGGACTTGTGTGTTCACCGATGATATAAGTTGCACAGCAGTTCTAAAACGATCAGTGCATAGTACATTTATGCCTAGGGATATTTACATTTGATAGTACGGTACTTGGTACGTTCTCCAAAAGAGCACCGAACCTGTTCGATTAGTCTGTTCACTGATGATGTATATCCTACAGTAATTCTTGGACGAGAAATGCAGGCCATTATCCCACGAGGTATCAGCAATTGACAACACAGTACTGAGTAAAGGCCACATCGCTGTATTATAGCCGTTGAATTACATTGTCCACTGGTGATGTAAGTTCCAAAGCAATTCTATAATGAACAATGCATACTACGGTTATGGTTAGAGTTATTTACAATTGTCAGTACGGTACATAGTACATCCGCCAACAGATCAAAGTTGCCGTTGAAATGATCAGTTCAATGTCGGTTTAATTTCTATAGCAATTCTGGAACGACAAAGGACATATACATTATCCGTCTATACATTAACCTTTGTCATCGCAGTACTGAGCGCAGCCATCACCACAGTACTGTACCCGATAGACTGCTTTCTGCACTGATAATATAAGTTCCAAAGCAATACCGGAATAATCAATGTATATTAAGGTTGCGGCATGAGAAATTTCCAAATTGCTGTACGGTACTAGTAACATCCACCAATATAATACTGTAGCCGTTGGATTAATATGTTCGATGACGATGTAAATTCTTTAACACGCTAGAATATGAAATACAGATCCACTGACACACGAGACTTTAATAATTGACGTCACAATAATGAGTACAGCCATCAACGCAGTAATTTATCCGTTGTAATGCTTTGCACGCACGCGATGTAAGTTCCAATGTTATTCTAGAATACGTCTTGTACGCTACGGTTGCGGCTAGCGATATTTACAATTCACAGTACGGTAATTAGTACATCTATCTACAGAGAAATGTTGCCCATGGAATAAGTAGTTCACCGAAACTGTTTATCATACTGCAATTGTGAAATGGAAGATTGAGGTTCATTATCCCTCTCGACATTGACAGCTGGCAACAAAGTACTGGGAGCAGCCACCATAACAGTACTGTAGCCGTAGGACTACTTTGCTCACGGATGATGTAACTTCCAAGGCAATACTGCAATAGTCAGAGCATATTACGGTTACGGACTGAAATACCGGCTGCTGGCAATATGGTACATGTTACATCCACAAATATAGCAACGTAGCAGGTGGACAAATATGTTCAACCGAGTTATAGATTTAACTGAAGTACAGGAATGAAAAAATGCATGTCCTTTGTCCCTCAAGATATTAACGATTAATAACACGCTACTGACCGCGGCCCCCATCACAGTGCCGTTGACGTTCGATAATTTGCTCACAGATGATGCAAATAGGAAAGTAAATCCGGGATAATCAGTTTATAGTACCGTTACAACTGGGGTTATTTACAGCTGACAGCACGGTGCCGAGTACAACCAAAAACATAACGCTGTTGCCCTTGGGTTAGATTGCTCAACGAAGATATCGACCTTATGGCAATGCTAGAATGGCATGACACATTTCCATTATCCCTCCTTATATTACCAACTGAGAATGCTGGACTGAGTACCGCCATCATCACACTGCTGTAGCCGTTGATCTACTTTGTTCACTGATGATCTAATTTCCAAAGCAATTCCAGAATAATCAACGTGTTTTACGGTTGTCTCATAATATTTCCAATTGACAGTATTGTACATACTATATCCACCAATGTAGCACGCTTTTCGTTGTATTATTATGTGCAATGATGATATAAATCATATAACAATTCTAGAATGGCAAAATTCAGATTCGCTGTCCCTCGAGACATATTTAATTAAAAGCACAGTACTGTGTGTACCGACCATCACAGTTATGTAGCCGCTATACAACTCTGTACACTTATAACGCAAATTCGAATGTGATTCTAGAATAACTTCAGTATAATGCGGATGTGGCTGGTGATATTCACAATTGACAGAGCGGAATTTAGAACATCTTCCAATGTGTCACAGTTGCCACTGGGATAATCAGTTCAATGATGATGTATATATCACGGCAATTCTTGATCGAGGAACGCAGAGCCCTTGCCCCTCCAGGTATTAAAAAACGACAACACTGAATTCAGTACTGTCATCATCACAGTATTGTAGCCGTCGAATGACTGTTGTCTGATGATGAAATTTCCAAGGCAATTCTAGAATAATCAGCGCATATTACGGTTGTATTCAGACGTTTCCGATTAGAATACGGTGCATACTACATCCACCAATATAGCACCGTAGCAGTTGGACCCTTCTGTTCAATCACGCTTTAAATTCCATAACAATCCTAAAATGACGATGTACAGATCCACTGTCCCTCGAAGTATTATCAATTTACAACACAGGCCTGAGTACACCCACCATCGCAGTAATGTCGCCGATGCAGTACCTTGTTCACTGATAATGTAAATTACAATGAAATTCTGGAGTAATCTATGTACGTTACGGTTGGCTTGAGATATTTCGAATGGACGGTACGGTGTCTATTACAAGCACATATATAGCATACTTATCGTTGGATTAATTTGTTCAGTGATGGTTTACGTTCCATAAAACTTCTAGAATGACAAAGTACAGATCCTCTGGGCCTCGAGATATTTGCAATTTGCCACACGGTACTGAGAACACTCAGTAACAGTGTAATGTAGCCGTTGAAATACTTTCGTCGATGATAATACAAATTCGAAAGTGATTCGGGCATAACCTATGTATTGTGCTATTATGGTTAGTTATATTTACATTTGACAGTACGGCATTTAGTACGTCTTCCAACAGATATCTGTTGCCGTTGGATCGACACGTTCACTGATGATGTATATACCACAGCAATTCTGGAACGAGAAATGCAGATCCA
>NW_016908538.1:24014-25511 GCF_001483705.2 Eufriesea mexicana | reverse complement strand
CAAATGGCAACGCAGTAATGAGTACAGCCATTATCACAGTATTCTAGCCGTTGAATGGATTTGTTCATTGATAATGTACATTAGAAAGTGATTCTAGCATAAACTATGTACTGTGCGGCCGCGGTTGGTGACATATACGCTTGACGGTACGGAATTCAGTACGTCCGCCAACAGATCACTGTTACCGTTTTATCGACGTATTCACTGACGATATACATTCCACAGCTATTCTAGAACTGTAAATGTAGTTACATTATACCTTGAGACTTTAACATGTGACAACAAAGTTCCGAGTGCAGCCAACATCACCTTATTGTAGCCGCTAATACAGTTTGTCCACTGACGTTGTAAATTCAAATGAAATTCCGGGATGGTCTGCGTCTATTACGATTATGGCACAAGATATTTCTAGTTGACAGTACGATACTTCCTACATCCACCAATATAGCACAGTAGCCGTCTGATTCTTCCCTTAAATGACGATTTAAATCCAGTAACAATGCTAGAATGTCAAAATACAGATCCAATGGCCCTCGATACATTAGCAATTTACAGCACAGTACTGACAGCCCCGACTCTCGGTGTAACGTAGACATAGGACCAATACGTCCACTGGCAATGTAAATTCGGAAGTTATTCTTGCATAACATGTGTACTGTGTGTCTATGGTTAGTGATATTTAGAATTGACGGTACGGCATCTCTTGCACCTTCCAACAGATCGCCGTTGCCGTTGTAACGACATGTTCACTGATGATATATATTCAAGAGCAATTCCAGAACTGGAAATGCAGATCCATTATCATTTCAGTTGTTAAGATGTGACAACACAGTACTGGGTATAGTCATCATCACATAAGTATAACGGTTGAATAACTTGTATCACTAATAACGTTATTTGCAAGCTATTATAGAATAAGCAGCGTGTAGTGGGTCTATTGCTAGAGATACTTGCAATTGTCAGTACGGCTCTCAGTGCATCGACCACCTGAGAATTGCAAACGCTGTATTAATCAGTTCAATGATGAATAAGGTTTTATAAATATTGTAAAATTGCAAGAGGCACACACATTATCCTTAGAGTCCTTAACAATTGACAGCACAGTACATAGTACAGCCGTCAACACTGTAATGTATACGTAAGACTATTTTGACGACTGACGACGGAAACTCTAGAAAGGCCTATGTATTCTACGGTTATGGTTAGTGACATTTAAATTTGACATTACGGTGCTTAGTACAGCTACCAATAGACGACTGATACCGTTGGATAAATCTCTTCACTGATGACTTGTATCCTACACCAATTCAAGGATGAAAGGTGAAGATCCATTATCCATCGAGGTATTGACATATGAAGACAAGTTACTGAGGACAGCCATCATTACTGTACCGTAGCCGCTGATCTGCTTTCTTCACTGATGGTTTAAGTTACAAAGCAATACTGGAATGATCAATCCATATTATGGTTACGCCTTGAGATGTTTCCAAATGACAG
>NW_016908538.1:6488-23247 GCF_001483705.2 Eufriesea mexicana | reverse complement strand
CATGCATTTTACGGTTATGGCTTGAGATATTTCCAAATGCCAGTACGGTACTTATTACATCCACCAACATAACAATGTAGCCGTTAGATTCATATGTTCGATAATGATGTAAATTATATAGCAATGCCAGAACGACAAGATACAGGCCAACTGGCCCTCGGGATATTAACAATTTAAGACACAATAATGTGTACAGCCATCAACACAGTAATGTATACGTTGTACTGCTTTGTTCACAGACGATGTAAGTTTCAACGTGATTCTAGAATAACCCAAGTATACTACGTATGCGGCTAGCGAGATTTACAATTCACAGTACGGTAGTTAGTACATGTATCAACAGATCACGTTTGCCGTTGGATTAGGTAGTTCACTGAAAACGTATATTCTACAGCAAATGTGGAATAAAAGAAGATGGCTCATTATACCTCGCGATATTAGCAATTGGCGTCAAAGTACTGCGTGCAGCCAACATCACAGTACTCTTTCTGATGCCCTACTTTGTCCAGTGATGATGCAAATTCCACAGCAATTGTGGAATAATCAACGAACGGTACGGTTACGTCCTGAGGTATTCTCAAATAACAGTAAGATACTTATTACATCCAACAATATAGCACTGTGTGGCGCTGGATTAAACGTCTCGATGATGTTTTAAATTCTATAACCATCTTGTAACGACAAAATACATGTCCACTCTCCCTCAAGGTATTAACAATTAATAACACATTACTGACTACAGCCATCATCAAAGTGCTGCTGACTTTGTATCATTTGCCCACAGGTGATGCAAATATCAAGACAATTGTAGGGTAATCATTCTACAGCACGTTTATGGCTAGGGATATATAAAACTGACAGTACCGTGGTAAGTACATCCACCAATATAGCACTGTAGTCCTGGTGTTAGATTGCATAACGAAGATATTGGTTTTATGGCAATACTAGGATGACATAATATAGGTCCGTAGTCCCTCGCTAAATTAACAATTGGGAACAGAGAAATCAGTACAGCCTTCATCACAGTACTGTAGCCGCTGAAACAATTTGGTCACTGATAATGTAAATTCCATTCAAGGGGACAGCAGTCAGTGCGCATTACGGAGTATGTAGCCGCTGGAACTCTTTGTTCACGGGTGATGTAAATAACAAAGCAATTCTAGGTTAGTCAGTGTATGGTACGGTTATAGCGAGGGATATTTAAAACTGATATTACGGTGCTTAGTACATCCACAATTATAGCACGGTAGCCCTTGTATTAGATTACTCATCGAAGATATCTGTTGTAAAGCAATTTTAGAACGAAATAATACCGGTCCATTATCACTCGCTATATTAACCATTAAGAACTGAGTACTTAGTACAGCCATCATCAGAGTACTGTAGCCGTTGACTACTTTGTCCACTGATGATGTAAATTCCAAAGCAATACTGCAATGATCAATGCATATTACTGTTACGGCTTGAGATATTACCTGCCGATAGTACGGAACATATTACATCCGCCAATAAACCAACGTATCCGAGGACAAAATCGGTTCAATCTTGATATAAATACTGTAACAGTGCTAGAATGACAAAATACCGATCCACTGATTATCGAGATATTAAAATTTCAAACACATTCCAGAGTACAGCCATCAACACAGTGATGTAGGCGTTGGAACACTTTCTTCACGGGTGATGTAAATAACAAAGCAATTCTAGGATAGTCAGTGTATGGTACGTGTATAACCTGGGATATTTAAAACTGTTATTACGGTGCTAAGTACATCCACAACTATAGCACGGTAGCACTTGTATTAGATTACTCATCGAAGATATCTGTTATAAAGCAATTCTAGAATGACATAATACCGGTCAATTATCACTCGCTATATTAACAATTAAGAACAGAGTACTTAGTACAGCCATCATCACAGTACTGTAGCCGTTGGCTACTTTGTCCACTGATGATGTAAATTCCAAAGCAATACTGCAATGATCAATGCATTTACTGTTGCGGCCTGAGATATTACCTGCCGACAGTACGGAACATATTACATCCGCCAATAAGCCAACGTAGCCGAGGAAAAAATCGGTTCAATCTTGATATAAATACTTTAACAGTGCTAGAATGCCAAATACCGATCCACTGATTATCGAGGTATTAAAATTTCAAACACATTCCAGAGTACAGCCATCAACACAGTAATGTAGGCGTTAGACTATTTTTTTGACTGGTGATGGAAATTGTGAAGAACTTCTAGAATAACCTACGTATTTTACGGTAATGTATGGTGATATTTACAATTAGAAATACGGTTCTTGCTACTGCTACCAACATATACGTGTTGCCGTCGGATTAACCTGTTCACTGATGGTGTGCATTCTGCAGTAATTCAAGGATGAAAGGTACATTATCACTTGAGATGCTAACTATTGACAGCAAATTACTGAGTACGGCCACCATCCCAGTACTGTAGCTGTCGGACTTCATTGTTCACTGATGATGCAAATCCCAAAGCAGTTATTGGATAATCAGTGTACAGTAGGGTTAAAGCTAGAGCATTAATTGATTGACGGTACTGTGCTTAGTACATGCAACGATATTGCAATGTATCCCTTAGCTTAAAGCGATCAACGAATAATCTCGATTTTACTGCAGTTATAGAGTGATATATTACACGTCCGTTAGCCCTCGCTACATTAACTATTGACAACACAGTACTCAGTACAGCCATCATCACAACACAGTAGCAGCTGGAAACATTGCTCACGGATGATGTATGTTCGAAAGCATCTTTGAAACAATCAGTGCATGGTACGGTTATGCCTTGGAATATTTAAAAATGACAGTACGATAAATGTTACATCCACCAGTATAGCATTGTAACCATTGGATTAAGCTGCTCAGTGAAGAAGTAAATCCCGTAACAATTCTGGAATGACAAAATACCCGTCCACCATCCCTCATGATATTAGCAATTAATAACACATTACTGACTACGGCCCTCATCACAGCGCTGATGACGTTGTATAATTTGGTCACAGATGATGAAAATACGAAAGCAATTCTAGGATAATCAGTGAATAGTAATGTTATAGTTAGGGATATTTGATGCTGACATCGCGCTGCCTAGTACATCCACCAATATAGCACTGTATACCTTGGATTAGATTGCGCGGCGAATATATCGATCCTATGAAACGTCTAGAATGAAAAAATACAGGTCCATTATCCCCCGATATATTAAAAATTGAGAACACGGTACTGAATACAGCCAACGTCACAGTACAGCAGCCGTCGGATTACTTTGTCCATTGACGATGTAAATTCCAAATTAATACAACAAAAACCAATGCATATTACGACTACGGCTAGAGACATTACCTGCCGACAGTACGGTACCTATTATGTCCGACGATATAGCAACGTAGCTGATGGACAAATCCATTCAATCATGATATGAATACTATAACCATGCTCGAAAGGCAAAATATGGTTCGACTGATATTCGAGATATCAGAACTTCAACCCACATTCCGGAGTACAGCTATCAACACAGTAATCCAGATGCTAGACTATTTTGTTGATTGATGACGGAAATTGTGAAGAAATTCTGGAATAACCTATGTACTGTATGGATATGACTCGTGATATTTACTATTGACAATACGATTACAGCTGCCAACGGTCAACCGTTGTCGTTAGATTAATCTGCTCACATATGACGTGCATCCTACAGCAATTCATGAATGAAAAGTGAAGATCCATTATCCCTCCAGACATTAACGATTGACAACAAAGAACTGAGTACAGCCATCGTCACAGTACTGTAGCCGTTTGACAACTTTTTCCGCCGATGACGCAACTTTGAAGGTGTTTCTAGAATAACCTATACGTGGTGCGGCTATGGCTAGGGATGTATACAATTGACAGTACAGCAGTTAGTACATTTACCAACAGATCTCTGTTGCCGTTGGATCAAACTGCCCACCGATGATGTATTTTCTACATAAATTCTATGACGGGAAATGCAGGTCCATTGTCCCTCGAGATATTAACAATAGACAGCAGGGTACAGAGGACAGCTGTTGTCACGGTATTGTAACTGTTGTGTAACTTATTTCCACAGGTAGCGTCAGCTGCAATGCAATTACGGAATAATTAATGTATACTGTGGTTATGGCTAGATGTATTTACAGTTGACCGTGTGGTACTTCGTACATCTTCTTAGTACCTAACCTAACCAGCAGAGCACTGCAGCCACTGTGCTGATGTGTTCAATGACGTATTATATTTCATAGCTACACTAGAATGACAAAAGGCATATCCATTATCCCGTGTGACGTTAGCAATTGAAGACACAGTATTGAATACAGACATCATCACAGCAGTCTAGCTGCTGGAATGCTTTGTCCACTTGTCATGTAAATTCCAAAGTAATTATGGAATAACCTATTTATACTACGCTTATGCGTAGTGATATTTACAATTCATTGTATGGTAATTAGTGCATCTTCCAAGAGAGCACTGATGCAGCAGGATTAATCTGCTCAATGATGATACAGACCTTATAGGTATTCAAGAAAGACAAAAGGCAGATCCATAATACCTTAAGACATTATAATTGACAACACAGTAGAGAGTACAGCGGTCGACGCAGTAGAGTAGGTGTTGGACAGCTTTCTTCACAGATGATGCAAATTCTAAAGCAATTCTGGTGTATTCCATGTATATTACTTCTACGGATTGAGATATTTAAAATTGAGAGTACGCTGCTTACTGCCTCCACCAATATACCACTGGAGCCGATGTATTAATATGTTCAATGATGCATTATATAATGGAACAATTCTATAAAAACAAAATACAGGACCGCCGACACTCGACACATAAACAGTTGACGACACAGTACTGAGTACAACCGTCAGCACAGTACTGTAGCGGTTGAACAACATTTTTCACTAATATTGTTTACTCCAAAATAATTTCAGATTTATCAGTGTATACTACGGTTATATTTAGAGATATTAACAATTGGCAGTACGGTGATTCGTACATACAACTGCACAGCACTGCAGTCGCTATAACAACCTGTTCAATGATATTTTAGATCCTATAGCTGTTCTAGAATGCAAAAGAGAGATCCGTTATCCCTTGAGATATTAACAATTGACAGCACAATGGTATGTACAGCTATCATCACAGTTGTGCAGTCGTTGGACTACCTTGTCCACTAATTACGGTTATGGCTTGAGATATTTCCAGCTGACAGCACGGTAATTATTTCATCTGCCATTGTATCTCTGTAGCCATCGGATTACTGTTTTCACTGATAATTGGCGTACTACAACATATCTAGAATTGCAAAGTGCAGATCTCTGGCAGTCGAAACATTAACAGTTGACAACAAATTTCTGAGTACAGCCATCACCTCAGTACTCTAGCGGTTGGACAACTTCTTCCGCTGATGATATAGTTTCCAATGAAGTACTGGATTAATCAATGTATATGTCGGTTGCGGCTAGAGATATTTTCAAATATCGGTGCGGTACCTATTGCATCCACAAATATGACACTGTAGCCGACGTTTTAATATGATCAATGATGATGTAAGTTCCATAACAATGCTAGAATGACAAAATACACATCCACCTCCCCTCGAGTAATTAACAATTTACAACACAATAATGAATACAGCCGTCAACATAGTAGTGTAGCCACTGGACTACTTTGCTCACGGATGATGTAGATTCCAAGGAGATTCTAGAATACTCCATGTACACAACTGTTATGGCTGGCGACATATACGGTCACAGTACGGTAATTGGTGCATCTACCAACAGAGCACAGTTGCAATTGGATTAAGCAGTTCACTGTAAATGTACAATTTACAGCAATTGTGGAGTGATGGATGAAGGTTCACTGTCTCTAGCGAAATTAACAATTGGCAACACAGTGCTGAGCGCAGCCATCATCACATTACTTTCGCCGATGGCATACTTTGCCCACAGATAATGTAAACTCCAAACCATCTTTGTCATTATCAATGTATGGTACCTTTATGTCTTGACATATTTTCAAATGAAAGTACGATACGCATTACATCAACCAATATGGTTTCGTGGACATTGCATTAAACTGCTCAATGATGATTTAAATTCTGCAACAATACTGGAATGAGAAAGTACATGTCACCTATCCCTCGCGATGTTAATAGTTATATCACATTACTGACTACAGCACTCATCATGGTGCTGTTGACGTTGGATTATATGCTCACAGATGATGCAAGTACCAAAGCAACTCTAGGATAATAAGAGTATGGAACGGCTATAGTTAGGGATATTTAAAGCCGACAGTTCGGTGCTTAGTACATAAACAGTTATAGCACTGTAGCCCTTGGATTAGATTGCTCGAAGGAGTTATCACTTTTATAGCAATTCCAGTACGACGTAGTACAGTTCCATTATCCCTCGCTATATTAATAATGGAGAACGCAGTGCTGAGTACAGCCACTATCGCAGTACTCTAGCCGTTGTACTACTTTCTCCACTGATGACGTAAATTCCAAATATGCACAGCAACCATCAGTGCATATTACAGTTAAGGCTTGAGTTATTACCTGCTCGTAGCATAGTTTCTATTACATCCACCAATTTAGCAGCATAGCCGATGGATAAATCGGCTCACTCATGATATAGATACCATAACAATGCTAGAACGACAAAATACATATCCACCGACGCTCGAGGCATTAAAATTTCATACTCATACCTGGGTACAGCCATCAACACAGTAATGCAGACGTTAGGCTATTTTGTTGGCTGATGATGGAAATTCTGTAGAAATTCTTGAGCTTGCTCTCTATTTTACGGTTATGGCTAGTGGTATTTACAATAGACAACACGGTGCCTAGTACAGCTAGCAACAGACAACAGTCACCGTCGGATTAATCTGTGCACTTATGATGTGCACTCTACAGCAATTCAAGAGCGGAATGTGAGGGTCCATTATCCCTCGTGGTACGAACAATTGGCAACACAGCACCGAGTTCAGCCATCATCACAGTAACGTAGCCGTTGGACAACCTTCACAACTGGTGATGTAAATTCGAAAGCCATTGTGGAGTAGTCAATGTATACCACCGTTATGGCTTGCGATACTTCAAATTGACATTATTGTGCCTATAACATTCACTAATATTACGCTATAGCCGTTTGATTTATCTGTTCAATGATGATGGATATTGTATAACAGTATTAAAATGTTTAAATACATATACACAGATTCTCGATGTATTTACAATTGACATCACAGTACTCAGTGCAGCCATCGTCACATTTGTGTAGTCGATAGGATTCATTGTGCACTGACGATGTTATTTCCAAAGTAATTCTGGAATAATCAGTGTATATTACGGTTATGGTTAGAGATACCACCAAGTGTCGGTACGGTACCCACACCGTCCACCAATATAAGACTGTAGCCGTTGGAACCGCCTGCTCAATGATGACTTAAGTCCTATAACAATTCTAGAATGAGATAACACAGTTACTCTGACCATTGAGATATATACAGTTGAAGACATAGTACAGACTTCAGCCATCTTCAATGTAATGTTGCTGTTGGAAAACTTTGTTAACTGAATGAGGTAAGCTTGAAATCGTTTCTAGAGAAGTCAGTGTATATTACGGTTATGGCTTGAGATATTTCCAATTGACAGTACGGTACCATTTACATCCTTTATTGTAACGCTCTAGGCCATGGATTAAATTTTTGAGTGATGACTTCCATTCGACAACGATACTAGACCGTCAAAATACAGATCCACGATTCCTTGAGACACGATAAATCGACAGCACTGTAATGCCAACGCCCATCTTCACAGTAATGTAGTCGTTGGACTGCTTTGCTCTGTGATGACGTAAACTTCTAAAGCGATAATGGTATAATCAATATATAGTATGGTTGTGGCCTGAAATATTTACAATTGACTGTTGGGTACTTAGCATATCCACCAGCATAGCACTGCAGCCGCTGTATTAACCTTTTCAATGATGATTTCTATTTCATAGCAAATCTAGAGCGACAAAAGACGGATCCATTGTCCCTCGAGGTATTATAGCCTTTGGTAGCACAGGGCAGATTTCAGCCATCACCACAGTAAGGTATTATTATTTAGTATTTTTAATTTGTTCATCGGTCACAAAAATTTCACCGCAGTTCCAGAACAATCAATATAGAGTGCGGCGATGGCTCAGGACATTTACAGCTAACCGTACGGTACTTACCCCACCCACGAACAGGCCACTGTAGCCGTTGTGGTAAGATGTTCAGTGATGACTTGGAGCTGATAATAATCCTGGAATGAGGATACACACATCAATTATCCCTCATTTATAAGCAGTTGACAACACGGTACAGGGTACAGCCTCCTGCACAGTAATGTAGCCGTCGGACTCCCTTGTCCACTGATTTTGTGGGCTCCGAATCAGGTATAGGTTATCCGATGAAAATTACGGTTACGTCCAGTGGTATTTACAATTGACAGTACGACACTTAGTATATCTACATACACCATACAGTTGTTGGATTAGCTTACTCAATGGTGACTTGTATCCTGCAGCAGTTCTAGAATGTGAAATGCAGCTTCATTAACCCACGAGATATTAACAATTCACAACACAGTACTGTGTACATACATCATCACAGTATTGTAGCCGTTCAATATCTTTGTTCACTGATGCTATATAAATTCCATCGCAACTCTAGAGTAACGAATGTATGTTAAGGAAATGGCTTGAGATATTTCCAATTCATTGTGCGGTACATATTTCATCCACCGATATCACGCTATAGCCGTTGGATTAATCTACCGCAGCATTATTTAGGTTCTACTGCAATTCCAGAATTACAAAATAAATGTCCTTTATACCGCGCGACATTTGCAACTGTCAACACAGTACAGGGTACAGCCATCATCACATTTTTCAAGCCGTTGACCAATTTTTTCCACTGGTGATGTATATTCCAAAGCACGTCTGTTATAATCTCAGAATCGTAGCGTTAGGGGTAGGTGCATTTACGATTGAAAGTAAGCTGCACAGTACATCCACCAACAGAGCACTGTAGCCGCTGGATTAACCAGTTCAATGATGATTTGTATTCTATAACGGTTATAGAATTACAAAATACACATCCACTCGCCCTCGAGAAATTAACAATTGAAAACACAGTACTGTGTACAGTCATCATCACAGTAATGTAGCCGTGGAACAACATTGTTCACTGATGATGTTAATTCGAACGTGGATCTAAAATGGTATTTAAATATTGCGGTTATGGTATTGATATATACATTTGACAGTACGGCAATTAGTACATTTTCCAACAGAGCAACGTCTCCGCTCGATGAATATGTTCACTGTAGATGTATGCTCTACAGCAATTGTAGAATGTTAATTGATGGTCAATTATCACTCGAGAAATTAGCATTCTTCAACTCAGTACAGAGTACAGCTATCATCACGGTAATGTAGGCGTTAGAGAGCGTTGTCCACCGATGACATAATCTGCGAAGCAATTCGCGAATAATCAATGTATGCTATGATTATGGCTAGAAATTTTTGCATTTGACAGTACGGTACTTAGTACGTCCACTGGCGGAGCACTGCAGCCGCTGTATTCGCCTGTTCAATGATGATATCTATCTCATAGCAATTCTATAATGGCAAAGGGCAGATCGTTTATCCCTCGAGATATTAACAATTGACAACGCTGTACAGAGTACAGTCATCATCACAGTCCTCTAGACGTTGTGCAGCTTCGTCCACTGAAGATTTATATACCATAGCAATTCTGGAATTATAAATGTGTATAACGGTTGTGGCTTGAAATATAAAGTGTTCACAGTACGTTACCTATTACACACACCAACATTGCACTGTGGTCGTTGTATTGTTGTGTTCAGTGACTACTTTAATTCTATAACTATCATAGAATGACAAGATACTGGTCCACAATACCTCGAGACATTAAATGCCGACAACAATGTAATAAGTACAGCCATCATAACAGTAAATTAGATGATGGACTACTTTGACCACTGGTCATGTATATTCGAGGGTGATTCAAGAGAAACATGTATATAGTGCCGTTACGACTAGTTATACTTACAATTGACAGTACGGCATTTAGAACATCTTCCAACATATCACTGTTGCCGTTGTATTGATCTGCTCACTGATAATGTATATCCCTCATGAATTCTACAAAGATACATGCAGAACCCTTATCCCTCTGGATATTAGCATCTGACAACACAGTAGAGTGTACAGCCATCATCACAGTATTGTAGACGTTGAATAACATTTTACGCAGATGACGTAAATTCCAAAGGTATTCTGATGTATTCAACGTATGTAACGGTTAAGGCATGAAATATTTAAAGTCGACCGTACAGTACCTATTACATCCCCCAATATATCACTCTAGCAGAGGGATTAATCTGTTCAATTATGGTTTAAGTCGTATAACAATTCCAGAATGACAAAACACAGATACACTGACCCTCGAGGTATTATCTATTGATAACGCAGTGCTGATTACATTCATCATCACAGTAATGTAAATGATGGACTACTTTGATCACTGATGATGAAAATTCCTAAGTAATTCTTGAGTAAAATATGTATACTACGGTTATGTCTAGTGACGTTCGGTATTCACACAGCGGTAAATTGTACATCTTCCAAGATAGCACTGATGCCGTTGGAAGAATCTGTTCAACGACGATTTTGAGATTGCAATTACTCCAGATTCCAAATGACTGAATCATTATCCCAAGTGGTATTAACAATTGAAAACCCCGTACTGAGTATAGCTATTATCACTGTACCGCAGCCGCTGGGATAATTTGTTCACTGATGCCGTAAATTCCAAAGCAATTCTGGAAAAATCAATGTATGGTACTGGGATGGCTTGTGTACTTTCCAAAAGTCAGTACGTTACCTTATACATCCACCAATACAGCGCTGTAGTCGTTGGATTAATATGTTCAATGTTGATTTTAATCCCATAACAATTCGATAATGACAAAATACAGGCAATTATCCATCGAAATATCCACAATTACAACACCGTACTATGCACATCCGTCACCACTGTAATGTAGGCGTTGGGCAGCTGTGTCCACTGATGATATATATTCCAAAGTAACCCTGGAATGGCCTATGTATAACGCGGTCACGGCTGTTTATGTTAACAACCCACAGTTCGGTAATTAGTACATCTATCAAAAGAGCGCTGTAGCCTTTGGTTTAAATTGGTCGCTGAATATGAATATCCCACAGAAATTCCAGAATGAGAAATGTGGGTCCATTATCCCCAGAGATATATGCCATTGACAACGCAGTACTGAGTACAGCCACCAACACAGTAATCTAGCCGTTGAGCAGCTTTGCTCACTGACGATATGAATGCGATAGTGTTTATAGAATAACCCATGTACCTTTCGGTTATGGCAAGTGTTATTAACAATTGATAGTGTCGCATTTAGTACACCGTCCAGCAGAACATTGTTGCCATTTTATTAATCTGTTTGCTGATGGCGCATATACCACAGCAATTCTAGAGCTTCGGATGCGGATAGATTATCTCTCGAGATATTAACTATTGACAAAACAGTACTGTGTACAGCCACCATCACTCTATTGTAACTGCTAAATACCATTGTTTGCAGGCAATGTCTGCTCCAAAGCAATTCTGGAGTAGTTCCAGGTATTTCCAATTGACAGAAAGGTATTCATTGCATCCACCGCTAAAGCGTTGTAGCTACTCGGTTAAACACTTCAATGATTATTTAAACTCTAATTGATAGGATGGCAACATACGGACCAACTGACCCTCGAGATGTTAGAAATTGGCAACTCGGCGCAGAATACAGCGCTCATTACAGTAATTCAAACGTTGGACTACCTCCTTCATTTATCATTTAAATTCCAATGTAACTCTGGAATAAAATATGCATACAGCGATTATGGCTAGTGATAATTAGTATTCATATGACAGTAGTTAGTACATCTGCCAAGGGGGCACAGTCGCCGCTGGCTCAAATTGTCCACTGCAGTTGTGTATTTTTCAGCAATTTTAGAGCGTGAAGTGCAGATCCATTATCCCTCAAAATATTAACCATTCACAACACGGAACTGAGTACAGCCAACGTCATAGTAAAGTAACTGTTGAATATTGCTGCTCGCCCATAACGTAAACTCTAGAGCAACCCCAGAATAACCGGCGTATGGTATGGTTATGGCTAGAGACATTCACAGGCGACTGTATGGTGCGCCCTCCATCTACCAATAGAGCGTTGTTGCCGTCGGCTTAATCAGTTCAATGATAGGTAGGATACTATGTCAAATCTAGAATGACAAAATCCAAATCTGTTATCCCTCGCGATATTAACAATTGACAACTCAGTACTCAGTACAGCCATCCTCACGATTATGTAGCAGTTGGACTGACATGTTCACCGATGATGTAAATGCCAAAGCAATTCTGGAATTATCAACGCATATTACGGATTTTTCTTGACATATTTCCTAATGAAATAACTGTAATTCGTACATCTACAACACAGCAACGTTGCAGTCCGATTAATACGTTCAATGCTGATATATGTTCTGCAACAATTCCAGAATGACAAAATACAAGTCCACTGTCGCAAGAGATACCAACAATTGACAACTCAGCACTGATTACAGATATCACCACATAAATTTGGACGTTGGACTGCTTTGTTCGGTGACGATGTAAATTCCTGAGTAATTCAGGATAAACATATGTATGCTACGGTAGTGGTTAGTGATGTTTACACCACACTGTACGGTAATTAGTACTTCTACAAACATATCATTGTTTCCGTTGGATTAAATTGGTCACTGATGATGCATATCCTACAGCAGCCCTGGAACGGGATATGCAAATTCTTTATACCTCGAGATATTGACAATTTACGACGCAGTGGTGAGTACAGCCATATTAACAGTACTGTTACGTTTCAGTAACGCGGCACGCAGATAATGCATGTACCTATACAACTAAGGAAAGAACAATGTATATTACGGTTTTTGCTTGAGATAATTCCAATTGACATTAAAGTACTTATTACATCCACAAGTATAGCACTCCAGCCGTTGGAATAATCTGTTCAATGATGATATCAGTTCTATAACCATTCTAGAATGACAAAATACGGACCTGCAGGCCCTCGAGTCATTGGCGACTTACAACACTGTACTGAGTACACCCACCATCATGACACCGTTGCCGCTAGACAACTTTGACCACTGATAGTGTAAAATCGAAAGTGACTCTAGAAAAACGTATTTGTAGTGCTGTTATGGCTCGTGACGTTTACAGCTGGCAGTACAGCATTTAGTACATCTTCCATCGGATCACAGTTGCCGTTGGATCAATCTGTTCACTGGTAGTGTATACACCACTGCAATTCTAGAACGAGAAATGCACGTCCACTATCCACCGAGAAATTGAAAAATGACAACACAGTTCCCAGAACATCAATTAATCACTGAACTGTAGCCGTTGAACTACTTTGATCACTGATGATATAAATACCACAGCATTTATGAAATAATAAATGTATATCAAGGATATTTTTTGAGATATTTCTAATTATCTCCACAGTACTTATTACATCCACCAATATGGCACACTAGCCGAACGGATTAGTGCGTTCGAAGATGATTTAAATACTAGAAGAGTTCTAGAATGACAAAATGCGGATCCACTGATACGCGAGGTATTCACAACTGACGACACAGTACTGAGTACAGCCGTCATCACATTACTGTAGCCGATGGGCTGCTTTTTGCAAAGATGGTTCATATCTGAAATCAATTCTGGCGTAACCAATTTATATTATGGTTATAGCTAGAGATATATCCAATTGACAGCCCTGTACATATTGCGTCCATCAATACTGAACTGTATCCGCTGGATAAACCTGTTGATCGATGATGCATATCCTACAGCACTGCCAGGGCGAGAAATGCAGAACCATAGTCCCTCGAGATATTAAAAGGTAACAACACAGTACCGAGCACAGCCATCATCACAGTAATGTAGGCCTTGGACTACCTTTTTCACTGATGATGTAGATTAAAAAGGAACCCTGGAAAAATCAATTTATGTTACTGTTATGTCTTGAGACATTTCCAATTGACAGTACGGTGCATAATACATCCACCAGCAAAGGACTGCAGTCGCTGTATTAATTTGTTCAATGATGGTACAAATTCTATAACAATCCTATAATGACAAGGTACAGGTCCACTATCTCTCGAAATATCAACAATTGCTAACACAGTGCAAAGTACAGCCGTCAGGACAGTACTGTGATTGTTCTTTTAACTGAAGACTTAAATTCTACAGCAATCATAGAATAATCATTGTACAGATCAAATATAGTTAGAGGTATTTACAACTGCTCAGTACTGTATTTTCAATTCGCAACGTCTCTATCTAAAATTAATCTAAACATCGGTAATTGTAGAAATGCTATATAAAGTACAAGATCAGAGGAACGGTTAATACAATGGCCGCTGCTAATTTCCATACTCAGTAGTGTATTTTCAAATGATCGTATCTCCAGGTATAACTGATTGAACCTTTTATCATTCTAGAGCTGCTGTAGAGCTTAAAACATCAGTGAACATGTTAATAAAATGCCTATAGTATTAAGCAGACGTCTACGCTCTGTAACGTATTAACATTTGTCGATATTTGTAGCGAAATTTGATCTACACATTGCCCTCTCTAAAGTTGCTGTAGAAGTTGAATGATTAGCGAAGATATTAATCCAATGGATATCGCACTGCGTAGAGAGCCACGCTCAACAACGCATGTTCAATTGTCTATATCTAAAGGGATAATCGACCTATCCATGCATCGTTCAAGATTAGCAATATAAGAGGGACGATCAGAAGATAAGTCATTACAATGGCTGTTTTACTTTGTTGATTGCAATACTCAATAGCGCATTTCCAATTCTTAATAGCTTTAGCCATTGCTGATTCATACACTGATCATTCTCGAACTGCTATAGAATTATTATCTTCAGTGAGCAGATTAGCCTGACAGATAGATTGCTATGTAGGAGGATATACTTATTACCGTACCCTCAATTGTAAGTATCTCTAACCATAACTGATACATGCATTGACTGTTCTGGTGCTGCTGCTTAATATATACAATCAGTGTACAAATAATTCCAACGGCTACAGTACTGTGATGATGGCTGCACTCAGTACTCTCTTGTCAATTGTTAACGTCTCGATCGACAATTGATATGACTCTGCTCATTCTGTAAATGCTGCAGAACTGAGATCCTCGTTAAACAGACCAATACAACGGTTGCAGTAGAGAGATACTTGCTGTACTCTGTACTGCACTTTCAG
This sequence comes from Eufriesea mexicana, assembly GCF_001483705.2. NCBI lineage: Eukaryota > Metazoa > Arthropoda > Insecta > Hymenoptera > Apidae > Eufriesea > Eufriesea mexicana. The sequence goes on along the minus strand of NW_016908538.1, from coordinate 7,782 downwards.
TGCTTATTTTCTCGAGCTGTAATAGATCCTTCTTTCGTCATTCCAGAAATGCAGCAGAATTTAATTGCTGAGTGAGTGAATTAATCCAACTGCTGGAGTACTGCGTTTATGAGTGCACTTTGTACTGTACTGATATCTGTCAATGTCTGAAGGGGTAATAAATACAAAAGTTAATAGTTCTAGAATTTATATATAGCTTAGATGATTTGCGAATAGGTTAAACCAACGGACGTCGTACTGTTTGGATTTCAAATCTCGATTCAGTACCTTCAATTGTAAGCATCCTTAGCGACAATTGATCATACCAGCATTGCAGTTTAAATTAGATCAGGTAGGAATAGGTTGATACAATGGCTTCGGTACTGCGACGATAGTTATAGTCAGTACTGTACTATCAGTTGTCAATGTCTCCTGATACAACAGATTTATACCATGATCAACCTGGAACTGTCATGGTATACAAATCATCAGTGAAATTTGTATCATAGGGGAACAAACTAATCCAGCGGCAAGAGTACAGACGATTCAGCTCTGCTTCGTCGGACGTCTGTGACTCGAGCGATAGTGGATTCGTCTAATGTCGCAATGCAATTGCTATAGAACATAAATCATGAGTGGACCGATTAATCCGGCGGCAACTGTGCCCTTCTGGTGAACGTACTAAGTACCGTAACGTCCATTATAAGTATCGCTAACCATAACTGAAGCGTGCATTGATTCTGATACAATTGCTATGGAGCTTAAACAACGAGTGAGCAGATTAATTCAATGGCTACAGTACTGTGATGATCGTTGTAAAAAATACTGTCTCGTCAGTAGTTATTACCTCGTGCGATAATGGACCTAGATTTATCATCCTAGAAATGCTATAGGATTTAAAACATAATTGTGGAGGCTTCTCCAGAGGTAGCAGTGCTCTGTTGGTGGATGTATCGCGCACCGTACCGCCAATTGTAAGTATCTCCTGCTGCATCTGATCTATGCATTGATTATGCTAGAAATGTTTTGGGAATTAAACTATCATTGAGCATATTGATTCAACGTACGCAGTACTGTGATGATGGTTGTACTCAGTACTGCAATTTCGATTGCTTATATCCTGAGCGATAATGTGTCACTCCTTTTTCTTTATGTAACTGCTATAGAATTTCAATCATCATTGTGGAGGTTTATCCATCAGCTACAGTGTGGTCTTGGTGGACGTACTATGCACCGTACTGTCAATTGTAGATATCACTAGGCATAATTGAATTATTCATTGATTATGCTAGAATTGCAGAGGACTATATATCAT
>NW_016908538.1:0-5409 GCF_001483705.2 Eufriesea mexicana | reverse complement strand
AGCGTACTGATTAATTCAATGCCCTAGGTATCGTGTAGATGGTTGCACTCAGTACTTTATTGCTATTTGTAAATGTCACTACCGATTTACGGTCTATCTATTGATAATTCTACAATTGCTGAAGAACTTATATTGTCAGCGAACCGATTTATACATTGGCTACAGTACTCTGTTAATGGCCATTCTCGATAATGCAATAATAAATGTCAGTGTCACGAGAGACAATTTTTCTATCCACTGATCGCTATACAATTGCTGACGAAAGTTTATGGTCAGGCAATGTACTACATCAATGGCTACCATATCGAGTAGTTGGCTACACTCAGTTCCTTAATGTCAGTTGTTAATATCACTACCGAGAATTGGTATATCCTTTAATCATTCTCCAAATATTTCAGATCACAAATCATCAGAAAACAAATTAATCAAACAACTGCAGTAGTGTGATGATGGTTGTACTCAGTGCTGTGTTGTCAACTGTTTATGTCACGAGCGATAGTCAATCTGCCGTTTGTCATTCCGGAATTGCTATTGAATTTATATCGTCAGTGAACTCATTGATCAAAAGACAGCAGGGCCCTGCCGATGGCTACACACAGTAGCGTATTGACATATGCCAATAACGGCAGCGACAATTGCTCTGTCCATTCATCATTCATCAATTGCTGAAGAACATACACGATCAGCGAACATATTTGTTAACTGGCTTTACTATTGTAATTACCTCTACACTCAGTACTGCGTTGTTACTGGACAATAGAGCAACCGACATTTGATATGCCCATGGATCATTCCAGAAATGCTATAAAGTGTATATCATCAATGATCAGATTATACCAAATTCGACGGTGCCCTGCTGATGGGGATATTATACACAGTATTGCCAGTTGTAAATGTCTTCAGTCGTAACTTCTCTATACAGTGATTATGCTAGAATTGCTGTTGAATTAGATTACCAGTGGGCAAATTAATCCAGCGTCTACAGGAAGTCGTTGACGGCACTACTCATAACAGTTTTTTAAATTTCTAATGTCTCGGGAGACGATGGACATGACTTTTGTGACTCTAGAATTACTACAGGATTCCAGGCCTCAGTGACCTGGTAGATCAAATGGAGGCAGTGTCCTCTCGATTGCTACGCTCAGTTCTCTATTGACGTATGGCTATTACTCCCCCTGTAATTGCTCTGTCCATGGATCATTCTCCAATAGCTGATGGACTTAGATGGTCAGAGGACGGATTTTTTCAGTGGAAATTGTACTGTGTAGATGCATACAGTCAGTAATGTTTAGTCAGTTTTCAATACCACTACCAATACCTGATCTGTCAGTTGATCAGTCAGGAATTGCTATAGCAGCTAAATCATCAGTGAGCAAATTAATGCAACGGTTGCAGTACTGGCATGATTGATGTGCTTTATACTGTTATATCACTAGTTAACATCTCAGGCAATTACGGATGTTTCATTCGTCATTCTATAATTGCTGTATAATTTGGTACATCTGTGACCAGAATAACCAAACGGATACATTGACCAAGTGATGGCTACGCTGGGTGGTGTATTGACATTCGTCAGTGTCAAACGATTCATTTGCTCTATCCATTGCTCATTCTACTCTTGCTGTATTGCCAGGTGGATTGGCGAAGTGACTAATTCAATGGCTATGGTATTGTGTAAATGGCAAAGCTCAGTAGTTTATTGAAATCCGTTAATATTACTACCTATAATTTTTCTATGCATTGGTCACCTTTGAACTGAGACATAACGTGGGTGTTCACAGAATAGGTTTATACGATGGCTGTCGAAATGTATTGATGGCTTTACACGTGACTGTGTTGTCAATTGTAACTATACCGTGGGATGACTTATCCATCCAATGATACTTCTAGAACAGTAGTATAGTATACACGTCCAAAGGATTGGTTCATACAATGGCTGTAGGAATGTAATCATTACTCTTTTCAACAGCTTATTGTCAATTGTCATTGTCTCTATTGTTAGTTCATACGTCCTTTGGCCGTCCTAACATTGGTGTAGCAATTATATGATTACTGCATTGACTAATCCAATTGTTACAATAATGTGTAGAAGGCTAACCGCAGTACTTTAGTGTCATTTGACAATTTCTCTAGCGATGCTTGATGTGCTCCATTGATCTTCATGGTAATGGTGTCAAATGTAGGTGATCAGCGAATGGATTAATACAACGGATGTAAGAATGTTTAGGTTGCTATGCTCAGTACTGTCATTTCAATTGTCAGTGCCTGTAACGATAATTGATATATCCAATGGTGCGCCTATAATTGCTACATAACTGGGATGAACAGAGTATATGTTAAAGCAATGCCAGTAAAAATGTTTTCATGGGCGTACGCAGTAGTGCACTGTCATTTGATAACGTCTCCATTTGTAATTATCTTAACATTTCTAAAATATAGAGCTGCTATACATTATAAATTATCGGTGTATAGGTTAATCCAACCGGCATAGTACAGTGCTGACGTTTGCACTCAATACTCTATTGCCAATCCTCAATACCTCTAGTGCATGTTGATCCACCAGTTGATCATTCAAGAAATCCTGTTTAATACACATGAAGTGGGTCGCAACACTTGTCATCGGGAAAGGTTCACGCGGGAACCACCATCGCGCGGGAAAGTCGTGCTGACCGCCCAGGGAGGTCGTAAATTAAAACGCCCGCTGGTCTGCAACGGCGCTGCCTGGTCCCAGGCTAATCCCGGGCATGACATTGACGATAGCCAATGCCATCCGCGGGACAATGCCCGTTGAACGGCAGCGACTGCTGCTGTGTTACGGGGACGTACCCGGTGCTCCCGCGACCCTATTGTCTCTGCTCCTTTCGCATGGGCGTAGTGGCGGAATCTTAGCCGCCACACATACGATCAGCGAGTGGACTACTGCAAATGCTATACTAATGTGCGGATGGTTATACTTGCACCCAGTTGTCAATTGTCAATTCCTCTAGCGCCAATTGCTCTATCGAAGGTAAAGCTAGACGTGCTGAAAAACGTAGATGACAAGGGAATAGATTATGGCAGTAGTAATGGAAATTTTTACATAACTGCTCACAGCAACGTACTGTCATATGTTAATGCCTCCAGAGATAATTGCTCTATCCATTGAGCACTCCACAATTGTTGAAGGACACTCATGATCAGCGAACAGGTTAATACAAGCGCTATAATATTTTGTAGCCGGCTACATTCATTACTGTTCTGTCTACTATCTATACCTCTACCGACATATATTCTATCCATTTATCATTCTAGAATCGTCGTAGGGTCCAAATAGGTAAATCAAGCGAATAAAGTGCTCTGCTTGTGGATGTAACAAACACCATACTGCAAAATGTAAATATACCTATCCATATCCGTACAATACAATGATTAATCTGGAATTGCTGTGGAATTTATATAATCGATGACCGAATTAATCCAACGGCTACAGTATTGTGATCCTGGCTGTCCTGTGTATTGTGTTGTCAGTTGCTAATGTCTCATGGGTTAATGGATATGTCTGCAGTCTTTCTAGGGTTACTGTAGAACCTAAATCATCATTCAACAGATTGATACAACGGCTACACTGCTCTGCTGGTGGATTTACTAATTACGGTACTGCCAGTTGCACGTGTCGCTATCAATGACAGCACTCTGTACATGTTATTCCAGATTTGCATTGGTATTTATATTATCAGTGAACAAAGATGTCCAAGGGCGACTGTACTGGCACGAATGCTGTACTCAGCACACGGTTTTCCATTCTTAATATCTCGAGGGATAGTGGATCTGTCCTTTGCGATTGCAGAATTGCCATAAATTATAAATCATCATTGAGCAGTTAAATACAGCGGCTGCAGTGCTCTGCTGGTGGATGAACGAAGTTCCGTACCGTCAATTATAAACGTCTCAAGCCGTAAACGAACTATGCTCTGATTATTCTATACTTGCTTCGCAATTTACATCATCGGTGGAAAAGCTAATCCAACAGCTACGTTAATGTGATGATTTATGCACTCTGTACGGTGATGTCAGCCGCTAATTCCTCCAGGGATAATGGATATGTGCTTTGTCATTCTGAAATTGTTATGGAATATAGGTCGTGAACGTATTGACTAATCCAACGGCTACAGCGATGTGTTCCTGGATTTAATATGCTCCGTACAGGTGATTATAGTTATCTCTAGCCGCGACTTTATATATATTGATGATTAGACGAATGCTGTCGATTTGAGGTCATCAGTGAACAAATCATTCCAATTGCTACAGAAGAGTTATGGTTGCTGTACTCACTACTGGGTTGCCAGTTGTAGAAGTCTCGAGCGATATTGGATTCGCCTTTTGTCAATACTGAATTGCTATATAAACATAATCATCAGTGAACAGGGGTATCTGTCGGCTTCCGTGCTCGTTCGATTGCTACACTGAGTACTGTATTGGAATTTATCAGTGTCTCGAGGGACAATTGCCTTATCCATTGATCATTCCATACCTGCGAGAGGAATTAGGTGGTCGGCGGACAGATTAATTAGACGGGTAGAGTTTAATGATGGTGACTAAACTCAGTACTGTATTGACTGGCTTAATATTCGTAGCGATATTTGATCTAAACATTGACCATACTGCTAATGCTATGCTGTTCTATCCTTCAGTGTACGGATTTATCCAGGGACACCAGTGCTCTCTGGGTGGCTTTACCAACTACCTCTCTGCCAAATATTACCATATCCAAATATAACTGACTTATACATTGACTATTACAGGAATGCTGTAGAATACCATTCGTCAGTGAACAGGCCAATACAACAGATATCTTTCTCTGCTGGTGCGTGTTCTGAATACCGTACTGACGATAGCAAATATATCGACCAATAACTGATGTATATGTTCATCATCCTTGAATGGCTGTCGAATTCAGGTCGTTAGTGAATAAACTAGTCTATCGTTAACTTTACTGCAGTGATGGCTCTACTCGGTACCTTATTGTCAATTGTTTACATCTCGGGCGATAGTGGATCTGACCTATGTCATTCCAGATCTGCTACAGAGTATAAATCATCACTGAACAAGTTTATGCAACGGCAACAGTGCTCTGTTGGAAAATGTAGCGTGCACGTTATTGTTTTGGAGTAAACAACATCAGTGGGCAAAGTAATCCACCAGCTACAGTACCATGAATATGGCTGTACGCAATACTGTATTGTCAATTGCTAATGTCTCCCATGACAATGGAACTGTCGTTTGAATCTTTAGGATTGCTACATTATTTATATCATGACTGAACCTATTGATCCAACGGTAACAGTGCCCTGTTTGTGGATGTACCAGGTACTACACTCTCCGTTGCGAATGTTTCTAGCCATAACTGTGCTATACATATATAATTGTAGA
>NW_016908537.1:0-684 GCF_001483705.2 Eufriesea mexicana | reverse complement strand
AATCTCAGTGTATAGCAGAAAATCAAAATCTATCCAAACCTAGCCCAAGCAAAAATAACCTAATCATACGTAACACAACTGAATCTAACGCGCAGCGGCCGCTATTGCTGGACTCGCCATTACGAAGCAGAATATGGTAGAGCACAGTAGAGAGCAGAAATGCACCGAATAGCAGTGTGTAGCACGGAAGTCGAAGCTATCCATCCTAGGCATAAACTAACCTAACATAATCGGACGTGACAGTACTCAGCCTAGAGAGCCGCGACCACTACTGCTTTCCTCCGCTGAGTCCAGCAGAGTATGGATGTTCAATATAGAGTGCAGGAATCCACCGAATAGCAGTGTGCAGCACAAAAATCGATGATATCCTATACTAACCCGACGTAACCTAACCTAACCAAACGTAGAATAAATCTTCCACCTAATGCGCCGAGATCACTATTGCTGGCTTCCACAGATACAAGCAGAATGGACTAGAGCACAGTGGGGCGCAGAAATCCACAGCACTGCAGTGATCAGCACAAGTGCCGTAGATATTCTAACCCAACCAGACCAAACCTAACATAACCAATCGTAGCATAGCTTAACATGACGTACAGTCACCTCTATTCGTGGCCGTCCCACAGCCAAGCAGAATATAGTAGAGAGCAGTATGTCATAGAAATTAACGGAATAGCTGTGTAT
>NW_016908536.1:0-535 GCF_001483705.2 Eufriesea mexicana | reverse complement strand
GGTTAGGTTGGGTCAGGCTATGTTTGTACAGTATGGCTTTAACTTTTGTGCTGTACACTGACACTCAGCGAATCTCTACGCTCTACTGTGCTCTAATATTCCCTGCTTGGCCTTAGCGGTCACGATACGTTAGGTTGAGTTATGCAGTGTTAGGTTATGTTCTGTTGGTTTGGGTTTGGTTTGGGTAGCATTGACGTTTCTGATATTCACTGGGATCCTATGGACTTCTGCGCCCTACTCTGCAATAATGTGCTCAGCTTGGCTCTGGGGAGGCCAGAAGTAGTGGTTGCGGTACGCTATGTTGAGCTAGGTTACGTTTGCTTGTGTCACGATTGGTTAGGTTAGGAGAGGATAGCTTTGCCTTTAGTGCCATAGTCTGATATTAGGTGGATTTCTGCGCCCTATTGTGCTCTAGTATTTTCAGCTTGGCTCTGAGATGGCCAGCAATGGTTGTCTCGGCACGTTACGTTCGAATAGGTCCTGTTTGGCTAAGTTCGATTTGAGTAGCTACATCTTTCGTCCTATACACTGATAT
>NW_016908535.1:1838-3453 GCF_001483705.2 Eufriesea mexicana | reverse complement strand
CACAATCTTTGGTAAAGTTACTGGAAAAACTATATATAACATACTTAAACTTGAAGAAGCACTCGTTGATGAGGTAAATTTAATGTTTACAAGAAAATATATCAAGAATTCATATAAATATAATATTTTCACTTTTTTGTAGAATGATAAACCACTTTATCCTCCAAGATTGATAAAAACTATAATATTTAACAATCCATTTCCTGATATTATTCCAAGGGTAATAGTACAGGAAAGTGAAGAAGTAAAGGACAGTCCAGAAACTAAGACAGTAGCAATAAAGTAAAAATCATACATGTTTGCAGAATTTTTCCTTGATAGTATTATTCTTTGCAATGAAAAATTTTGTTACAGAGATTTCCATCTTTTATCATTTGGTGAAGCAGCAGAGGAAAATAAAGAAGTACCAGTGATATTAAATAAAAGTTTAGTGGTAAGGACAAATCAGTTAATGATCATTTAACTGATCAAAAATTAAGCTCACAACCAGCTGCTGAATCACCTGGACTTGCAAATAAAGAAAGGAAGGAAGATCGTAGTAGCCATTGGGAAAGTGACGACGAAGTAAAAACTCAAAAAGAATTAAAAGTTGTAAAGAAAGAGAAAGAGTTAGTTTATTATTTGCATTATAACTATGTTATAGGAAAGTAGGAATTTTTATTGACTGTCTCTTATATTTATATTTTCAGAGCAATGAAGAAGAGAATAAAAAATACATTGAGAGATACAAAAAAGGAACCGAAGAAAGTACAAAATTATTAAATAGATGATGTTGAAGATGATAAGGATATAAAGGAAAATGAATAGGGAATAAAGAACTCCTTATTAGGTTTAGCACAAGAGAAAGTCGAGGAAATGTACGACAAGAGATATCGAGAATTATTAGGATAACTCATGCATTTGAATACAATCATTTATCATATGTTTATAAATATTATACATATATATATGGTCATTGTAATGATTATTATTATGTGATATGTATTACGAAACATTTTTTTCTTGCAACGGTCCGTGATACGGACATCTACTCAGATTCTAATGTCTATATGTCATTGTTTATTATGTCGTTAACAATTAACATGTATATGTAAAACTTTCAAAATGAATAAAAAGTACTTTAACATATAACCATGGCAGTTTCATTTTCTTTTTACCAGGAACAAAACCGCGCATCTTCATCTGTGACTTCATGTTCAACGGGCTATTACGAGAGTAAGAAAACGGAAGAGAAATGTATTATCTATGTTTATTTATTGTTTTGTTTCTCCCGCCCAACGGGTCACGTGGTTTTTAATTCGGCAGTTTCAATCAGCGCCATCTATGATTTGGGCTCAAAAAGCAAGAAAGTGATAGGAATATAGGATAGGCAAGGAGGTCGACGAACTGCTGGTCACGTGATAGACAAGGACAGAGTGAGGTTAGAAAAGGATAAAATGGCCCCGGCAATGAAAAATTATTAATTACTCAATTTGTGTAACTAATTTGTGAACTTTTATAATTTCATTGCAAAGCTGGAACTTCAGGCTACATTCTTATTTAATTTTCGTGCAGAATTTAACTCTAAATTGTTAGTTATTAATTTTTGCTTTATGGCGTCTATGATTTCGTAACG
>NW_016908535.1:0-1538 GCF_001483705.2 Eufriesea mexicana | reverse complement strand
TTTTCGATATAGATTTGTCCCTAATTAATTTATTATTAATTATTATTCTACGCAGTGTTTGAATTGTTGTCGAAGACGCCATTGGTTTTTCATTAATTACTATCCTTTACGCAATTAATTTATGAAACTTTATGCACTCGTTAGAAAGACAAAGTCTTTGCGAATCTTCTCATACAACTTTTGATCACATTTTGCTTCTAGTTTCGGTCGTTCAGTAATAAATATTTTCACGGAAGGTCGTGATGGTCGTCGTTACGAAATCATAGACGCCATAAAGCAAAAATTAATAACTAACAATTTAGAGTTAAATTCTGCACGAAAATTAAATAAGAATGTAGCCTGAAGTTCCAGCTTTGCAATGAAATTATAAAAGTTCACAAATTAGTTACACAAATTGAGTAATTAATAATTTTTCATTGCCGGGGCCATTTTATCCTTTTCTAACCTCACTCTGTCCTTGTCTATCACGTGACCAGCAGTTCGTCGACCTCCTTGTCTATCCTATATTCCTATCACTTTCTTGCTTTTTGAGCCCAAATCATAGATGGCGCTGATCGCAGGCGGTAAAATTTGTATTTATTCCGCAGTAGAAAATTAATAAATTTCCAAGTTTCTGTAATTAATTCGTGAACATTTATAGCTGCGCAGCAAGGTTGGAATTATAGGCAACATTCTTATACAATGTTTAATTTAATAATTAGTTACTAGTAAATAAGATTGCTATAAAAGGTGTTTTTCTTGTATAATGTTCTTATTAAGTAATATTTATATACTGGCCTAAGAGAGGGTAAAAAATAAATTTTTTTATTAAGAAATTTTATTTACAATGTTTTCATAGGCGAAAAATAAATACAAAATAAAAAATAGATTGAAAAGATAATATTAACTTATGAACCGGAATCGAACCCTGGTCCACGAGGATAGTAATTCTCGAGTATCATCATTAATCTACAACCCCAATTAAAAAATATTAGAAATAAAGCTATAATCATAGTAGTAATAAAATTTTAATCGTAAATATCTCGAAAGCTATTGAGTAGTTGTCGCTATAATGATATATTTTCTTAAACTGCATGACGATATCTACAATCCTGCGAAGTTTCAACGAAATCGGTGACCCGAAGGACTTGCACTCTTCTTGTCAGATTTGGTAGAAAGAACGTAGATTGCGCCTGGAAGTCGCCTAACTCCACGTGACGTGCGGACGAATAGATAAACCAAAAAAACGACATAAATAACTAACACACATTCACCTCCCTTCTTTATGTTCACTTAAGAATCCCATAAAGTTTTCTACATTCTTTAATAAATTCGACCAAAAACAGTGGTTTTAATTAGACAATCAGCATTCATTTCTTTATGTGGCAGACGACAAATATCCAAAAGTACGCCTTTACAACGTAATTATTAAATTTCATAAATTAATCACAGAAATTAAGTGATTTGTTAATTTTTTTCCAAATGAACAGGAGAGCGCATGGGAAATGAGAAAAAATTACAAACAAACGCCGGAAGCATTGTTCTGACCATGCAGGTGT
>NW_016908534.1:669582-672556 GCF_001483705.2 Eufriesea mexicana | reverse complement strand
TTTCTTATGCTAGTATATATTTATTACAAAATAATAAGAATATTATGCAAGAAAAATACTTATATACAGTAATCTTATTTACTACAGAAAGTACAAAACTATCCCTCGTGTAAGTATTAATTATTAAATTAAAAATTGTATAAGAATGTTGCCTATAATTCCAACTTTGCTGTGCAGCTATAAATGTTCATAAATTAATCAGAAAAGCTTGGAAATTTATTAATTTTCTACTGCCGAATAAATAAAAATTTTACCGCCTACGATCAGCGCCATCTATGATTTGGCTCAAAGATCAAGAAAGTGATAGGAATATAGAATAGGCGAGGAGGTCGTCGAAGAGTTTGTCACGTGATAGACAAGGACAGAAGACAGGTAGAAAGAGATAGAAAGGCTCCGGCAGTGAAAATTAACTAATTACTCAATTTCTGTAATTAATTTATGAACTTTTATAATTTCATTGCAATGCTGGAACTTCAAGCAACATTCTTATATAATATTCGTAAAGAATTTAACTCTAAATTGTTAGTTATTAATTTTTGTTTGATGGCGTCTATGATTTCGTAACGGCGGCCATCACGATCTTCCGTGAAAATATTTAATACTAAACGAAACTAGAATCAAAATGTGATCTAAAGTTATATGAGAAGATTCGCAAGAACGTTGCTTTTATATTGAGTGAATAAAGTTTCATAAATTAATTGCGTAAGGGATAGTAATTAATGAAAAATCAATGGCGTCTTCGACAATCTTCGATAACAATTCAAACACTGCGCAAAACAATTATTAATAATTAATTAATTGGGGACAAATTTCTATCGAATAATATATGTGAAAGTTCTTAAAGGATCTGCCTTTACGATGCAGTTATAAAAGTTCATAAATTATTCACGGATATTGAGTAATTAGTGAATTTTCCACTGCCGATTTGATTTATTAAAATATATTCGGAGCACATAACCAGAGTTAGTAAACTAACAACAGAGCCATCTATGATTTTAGACTCGAAGCTCAAGTTCCGCAACGAGAACATAGACAGCTCTGATATCAGTTTACTAACTCTGGTTATGTGCTCCGAACATATTTTAATAAATCAAATCGGCAGTGGAAAATTCACTAATTACTCAATATCTGTGATTAATTTATGAACTTTTATAATACCATCGTAAAGCCAGATCCTTCACGAACTTTCACATATATTTTTCGATAGAAATTTGTGCCTAATTAATTAATTATTAATAATTGCTCTGCGCAATGTTTGAATTGTTGTCGAAGATTGTCGCAGACGCCATTGTTTTTTCATTAATTACTATCCTTTACGCAATTAATTTATGAAACTTTAAGCACTCACTATTAAAACAATGTCCTTGCGAATCTTCTCATATAACTTTTGATCACATTTTGCTTCTAGTTTTGTTAAGCATTAAATATTTTCATGGAAGATCATAATGGTCGCCGTTACGAAATCATAGACGCCATCAAACAAAAATTAATAACTAACAATTTGGAGCTAAATTCTTTACGACAATTACACAAGAATGCAGCCTGAAGTTCCAGCTTTACAATGAAATTATAAAAGTTCATAAATTGTTTACGGAAGTTGAGTAATTAATAATTTTTCACTGCCGGGACCATTCTATCCTTTTCTATCCCCTCTATGTCCTTGTCTACCACGTGACCAGCTATTCGACGACCTCCTTGTCTATTCTATATTCCTATCACTTTTCCGAGCATATGGTCCAAAATAATAGATGGCACTGATCACAGGCGGTAATATATTTATTCGAACTGGATACTAGAAATCAATTCGACAGTAGAAAATTAATAAATTGCCAAGTTTTTGTAATTAATTCATGAATATTTATAGCTGCAGAGCAAAGTTGGAATTATAGGCAAAATTCTTATACGATGTTTAATTTAATAATTAATACTTATATGAGCAATAGGTTTTGTATTTCCTGTAGTAAATATGATTGCTATAGAAAAGTATTTTTTTGCATAATATCCTTATTATTTTGTAATAAATACATACTAGCATAAGAAAGCGTAAAAAATAATTTTTATTATTAAGAAATTTTAACTACAATTGCTTATATACAATGCAACATGAATACAAAATAAAAAATATATTGAAAAAATTATCAAACCTATGTGGGGACGGGAACCGAACGCCGGTCTTCCACTATAGCAATTCTCGAACGTCGCCGTTACGATACAACTTACCTTAGTACATATTAGAAAGAAATATATAATGCCGAAAGTAATAAAACTTTAATCGCAAATATCTCAAAAACTATTGAGTAGTTGCAGCTATAATGATAAATTTTCTTAAACTGCATGACAATATCTACAAAGCTGAAAAGTTTCAACTAAATCAAAGGTCTTGCACTCTCCTTGTTAGCTTAATTCCTCTTCATCTAAATATCATTTAAACAGATATTGCCCACGTTCTATTTTCAAATTCCAAAGGGAACATTGAAAATTTACAAGAGATAAGAAATATCTTAAACTTCGTGCGTAGCTCTTAGCTTGGTATCGCTTCGGAAAAATTGTTTTTTGGGAAACGATACCAATTACCAGGTCTCACCACGTGGAGGTGACTACGCATCGAGACCCGACATGCGCCCTAGTAGCGCATCCTACTGGCGCTACCTGTATCAAAGGTACCCTAATCTAACTTGGAGCGAATTAAGTTAAAATGACTCTACTGACACTATTATATTTCGTGTCTTACAAAAGGGGTTTCGGTTCGGTATACTGAAACTCTACTGTCGCAACACTAAGATATTTTCAAGTTCCCATAAAAATTGGGAATGAAATATCAAACACGCGAGCTAATAGAAAATCGCGACGCGCCCGAACGAGTTCGCGATTATTCGAAAGACCGACTAGCCTAGGCGATGTACTCCCGTGTACAGAGATAACTTCATACCTCGGCACCCTCCCGATCGGGCCTAGCTCAATTCCAGTCACTGTC
>NW_016908534.1:630942-668696 GCF_001483705.2 Eufriesea mexicana | reverse complement strand
ACCTGAAAGAAGAAATTATTGTTAAATTATTTAAGAGAGTGGACAATGGCCACTGAATAGCCATTGATCTAGCCAACGATGATATACAAATAAACCAACGACGAAGCATTCGCATATAGTACAAAACACATGAATGCATAAACAATGCAATCTAGAATAAAAGAAATAGAATCTGAAAGAAGAAAGATAATTAAAACCTGAAACAAAAAGAAAGAATATTAACGCGCACCTTCCGACGTCGAACCGACAACTGGCTCGAGCCTGCTCGCGGGCCCCTTATATAGCGGCAGCCGGCCGAAGATCGCCGAAAATTTCCGTAATTTACCGATTCCTTTAAAACTTACTTTTTCGCTGTAATAACTAATAAATTATTAACTTTTTTGCCTTTTATCGTTAATATGCGTTATAAACTATTTTTTAACAACAATTTTAATTTGCTATTGACGATAAATTTATTAATTTATTGACTTCTTGTAAGTTATGAATACATTTTAACCCAAATACGTTGTTTATTTAAGTAGTAGTTAATAATTTATTAACTTTTTTTACTTTTATCGGTAATATACATTGCAAAATATTTTTCATTAACTATTTTAATTTGTTATTAACAATAAGTGTAGCAGTTTATCAACTTTATGCAAGTTTTGCACAAATACGTTATATATACTAGCAATAGCCCATAATTTAGTAATTTTGCCACTTCTATTGTAAATTTACGTTGTGAAAAATTTATTATTAACAATAAGTGTATTAATTTATAAACCTTCTCCAAATTAGAGGCACATTTTAACATTGGCATGATACTTATCAAGTAGTAACTGATAATTTATTAGTATCTTTGACTTTTATCTTTAATATACGTTACAGAGAACTTGTTACTGGCAATACTAATTTGTTATTATAAATCTATGCAATAACTTATAAACTGTTTGCAAATTACATGCAAATTATATGTAATTTTTTATGAAACATTTTAATTTATACAGTATTTTTATACATTCGTAAACTACTTGTATAGATGAAAGTAATTAATGAAAAATCTATATTATCTTCGATATCAGTTCATCCTCTGTGCAATAATTATTTTTAATTAATTAATTAAAAAGGAATTAATTTTTCCAGACTTACCAAAGAGGTCAAATGCTTGAAAAATATAAGTATGTATAATTACTTTTCTATCTGAATGAAATCAATACTAACTTTTGCCAAAACAGCTATAAATTTGAAACATTTTATGCACTAGACAACTTTAGTAATTCTAATATTGAAATGAACCAAACTTTTGGTATAAAGATTATGCTGTATCATTTATTTAACTATACTGTAGAAAACAAAACTTAATTTGTAATATTCAGTGGATAATTCTTGCAGAATTTAATTTCCTTAAAACGAATTTGCAAACGAAATTACACTATCCTCTCAGATTTAGAATATTAGTTCTTCCAAAAATGCGTGATTCATATGTGAGATCACTCTCCTGCCCACTTTCCATATGCAGTTGTATTTATTGCTTTTGCAGAACTTTTATTCTACTTCCATTATCGCATCTAGGTCTGTGTGTTATTCCATTCTGTTTCTGCTGCTGCAACATACTTAAACAATCTCTGTAATGCTTTAAAGATTCCATAAAATACATCATCACGAAATTAGTAAAATTTAAGACTGTCATCGCGTACCTATTCCTGTTTCATGTCATGACTCTACAGGCCCACATATATAAGAATGTATAATTTCAAGCTGCTCTTTTGTCCGTGTTCTTGTCTCCCTAAATGATGTCCTCAATTACTTTACATAAAAAGAGTATCCTGCATTCTCCAATTCTTGCCTTTAGTACTGTTTTCGTTAATTTTATTCTTAATGCTTTCTTGGTCAACTCTTTCATGTTCCCCATACATGGATGACCCAATTTTCTATACCACTACCAGCTTCTTGTTCCTGGCTTCTAGTAATGCTCTAGCCTGTATTTTCCATTTTGATTCATCCACAACAAAAAGTACATTAATACACATCTCCCATACAAATATTTTTTCTTTCTTCACATAAACTATTACATTATGTTTCAAGAACATTATCTTACCATCCTTTTGAGTTATCAGATGTATTGACATTAAATTCTGTCTCAAGTTTGAAACATATAGAATTATTTTCAAATATACAGCTATCTAACTCAACTTTGCCTTTTTCTATAGTTTTCAAGAAAATGATTCTCTTTGCTGATCCAATTTCTGTTCCTATTTCTTCCTATTCTAGGTTGTTTACCATATGGCTGGTTGTTCTGGAGTCCAAAATCCATTGTTTTATCTATTGCTTTCTGTCAAGAAACACAATTTCTTCTTTTCTACTTGATCTCCTTTCTTTTTCCATTATGCTTTTAAAATAACAATCCAAATGATTTTTTCCAAATAATTAAACTTCTTACATGTCCCACATGGAAAGTACACTTCTGAATTCTTGTCTTTTCTTCCTAATCCTAGAAATTTTTCTGATCTTTATCTTAATCTTTCAAAACTGAACCTTTAATTTCTTTGTTACCTTTATTGTTTCTTCAACATGTATGTACAAGATGTCTAGTGGAGTTGCACTTGAAACACCTGTTCTCCTGCGCTTTGAAGACAGTAGATTCATTTGGATCAACCTTTCCATTTACTTCCTTGACAATCTGTTGAGATGAGAAATCATTTATTCTCTTCTCTTCTATCTGCATTAACTTCCAGATACTTGCAAATGGACAATACCTGTGTGGCAATGTAGTTAAAATTTTAGTTATAAGCATTTCATATTCTATCTTACGTTCCAATGCATGTAATTTGAAAACTTACCTGTCAGTCACATAATGTGCGTTACTATATAAAGTTTAAATTTACATTTATCCATGAAAAATTCCCCTGTAACAGAATATCATTGCTGTCCTGTATTCTTCTCATAGATATTGTTATATTTTACACATATCTCATGACATGATATACACGTTGCAACATCAAGTATCAATACTTTCCCAACAATTGAAATTATCTGATTTTGTAATTACACATTGTTCACCAATCTTCTTTGCAGTTTTCGACATTTCTTAGTTCTTCAATTACATATTGATAGAAACCTTAACACCATAGTGTGAAGGTCACTCTAAATTTCCAAATATGAGATCCATCCCCATCCTTTTATCTATTGATATTTCCACTTTTCTTCTCGACTTTTATTTTCCGCACTAAAACATGTGGTCTGCTCTCTGGGTCCATAACCTGTTGATTTATTACTTTACTTAAACCATGAAACCAATGGTTATGTTAATACAAGGACACATAAGATTGCGTGATACAAGCATGCTCGAATTCGAAAAAAAATATCCAATCCCTTTAAGGAAAAAATCACTCTACGCGAATCAGTGGAAAAATCCAATTCAAAATGCCTAATTCAAAAACTAGAAGCCAAAAAAGTAAATTGCGCAGCACGACCTGAGAGCCACTGACACTTCCGGCACTATTTCTTGAAAACGCACGCCCGAAACGCAAAAAAAATACCCAATCCCGTTAAGGAAGGAATCAGTCTACCATGATACATGAGAAAACCGGAGTCAAAAGCCTAATTTTGAAGATAGAAACCAAAAAAGTAAACTGCGCAGCACGATCTGACAGCCACTGACACTTCCGGCACTATTTCTCGAAAACGCACTCTCGAAACCAAAAAAAAGTAACCAATCCCGTTAAGGAAAAAATCACTCTACGCGAATCAGTGGAAAAATCCGATTCAAAAAGCCTAATTCAAAAACTAGAAGCCAAAAAAGTAAATTGCGCAGCACGATCTGACAGACATATACACTTCCGGCACTATTTCTCGAAAACACAAGCACGAATCCAAAAAAAAATATCCAATCCCGTTAAGGAAAAAATCACTCTACGCGAATCAGTGGAAAAATCCGATTCAAAAAGCCTAATTCAAAAACTAGAAGCCAAAAAAGTAAATTGCGCAGCACGATCTGACAGACACAGACACTTCCGGCACTATTTCTCGAAAACGCACTCTCGAAACCAAAAGAAAGTAACCAATCCCGTTAGGGAAAAAATCACTCTACGCAAATCAGTGGAAAAATCCGATTCAAAAAGCCGAATTCAAAAACTAGAAGCCAAAAAAGTATATTGCGCAGCACGATCTGACAGCCACAGACACATCCGGCACTATTTCTCGAAAACGCACTCTCGAAACCAAAGAAAAGTAATCAATCCCGTTAAGGAAAAAATCACTCTACGCGAATCAGTGGAAAAATCCGATTCAAAAAGATTAATTCAAAAACTAGAAGCCAAAAAAGGAAATTGCGCAGCACGATCTGACAGCCACAGACACATCCGGCACTATTTCTCGAAAACGCACGCTCGAGACCGAAAAAAAATATCCAATCCCGTTAAGGAAAAAATCACTCTACGCAAATCAGTGGAAAAATCCGATTCAAAATGCCGAATTGAAAAACTAGAAGCCAAAAAGGTATATTGCGCAGCACGATCTGACAGCCACTGACACTTCCAGCACTATTTCTCGAAAACGCACGCTTGAAACGCAAAAAAAATATCCAATCCTGTTAAGGAATAATTCACTCTACGCGGATAAATGAAAAAAACCGGAGTCAAAAACCTAATTTTGAAGATAGAAACCAAAAAGTAAACTGCGCAGCACAATCTGACAGCCACTGACACTTACGGTACTATTGTTCGAAAATGCACGCTCAAAACTGAAAAAAAATATCCAATCCCGTTAAGGAAAGAATTACTTTACGCTGTTGTGCCGAAAAAATCTAACCGAAGAGCCTAATTTCAGAAATATAGGCGAATAAAGTTTACTGTGTAGAACGATTTCACAGGCACTTAATTTTCCGTTACTTTGTTTCATATATGCACCTTCAATCGTAAAATAATTGCCCTACTGGTCAGAGAACAATCTATTCTATGCAGGAGCAATGAAATATCTTAATCCACAATCAAAATTTAGAACGTAATTTCGACAATATATAACTATGTTGCAAATGAACGTCAAGATTACGATTTCACAGGCTCTTGATTTTCCGTTACTTTGTTTCATATATGCACCTTCAATCGTAAAATAATTGCCCTACTGGTCAGAGAACAATCTATTCTATGCAGGAGCAATGAAATATCTTAATCCACAATCAAAATTTAGAACGTAATTTCGACAATATATAACTATGTTGCAAATGAACGTCAAGATTGGCGAAAAATTGAAAAAACTATTAAAAAGCTTCCTATTCAGTAATGTTGATCAAATATTCGAATGGGCAACCGAAATCTAGAATCTTCTACAGCAGATTGTAACGGACAATGCGGTAGTATTATAGGATCCCGCACTCACACCACTTTATTTTCCACATGTATCGCTACACGATTTGCACTATGCACATCAATTTTTTCACATGTAGTATATTACCATCGAAGAAATGTTCACAGTTAGTAATCTTGAACTTCGTAAAATAATTATAACGTCAATCAGTAATATCACTACTTCACGAAACGTTTTGAGATTTAATGTTTCACTTTGACGCATGAGAATATTCCACCAGTTGTTACCGGTATGCTTGCTTACCGCCAACTGGAAGTTGCTGCTTGGATGCAGCCGGAAACGCTAGGTGTTTTTGTAGCGGGAAAATGTTACATCTTTAAAATAGCTATACGATAAAGTATCGATAAAGAAGATCAAACTACGTTTCTTATATTTATTAATATCAATGTAGGAAATACAAATACTTTTCTCTTACGAAAATGACAAATTAATAGATGCTTAGTTTACATAGCAAAAACATTATAAATTAATAAAAATAATTATAATATTAATAACAAAATATAATATATAGTAATACATAGTATATATATTAGTTACAATATTTTATAAATGAGCATTTTGATCACTTTTATTGACAATATTTCTTGAGAACATTAGTTTCTAATGTATAAGTGGTTAAAACTACTTTTTCAACGAAACTATTTAGTCAGGCCTGTTCAAAGAAAGTACATATCATTCGGTTATAATAAAGCTACAAATATTTTTCCTATCGCTAATAAGATGGTTTTATGTTCAGTTTCGTGTATACTTATGACGAACTTGAAATGTTATTATTAAAATCGAGAATGGTTAAATAGTGCTTTTAATAAAAGAGTTTACCTAACCTATGCCGTGTTGGGTGGGAGAAATAAAACAATATAAATAACTATCACATATTCTCCTCTCTTCTTTTTATTCTCTTAACACCCCCATAAAGTATTTTACATTCTTTAACAAATTTGCAAGTTTTTAGTTTTTACTACATCTCCTATATAACAACATTTTTCTATGTAGCAGCTTAGATTTAATGTTTTATATTTATCGTATTCAATCTGTTACACATCACAATCTTTTTCACCTCCTTTTTCAGTAGAACTTCACATATCAGTTTATATATCCGCACAACACATTTCATTGGTTTCTGTTCTTTTTTCAAATTCAAGACAATACACACCCTCAAATATGTTAATATTCTCTTCAATCTATTCATATCCATCATTTTAAGATCATGGTTAAACCATAACAAACATTTTATTGCAAATGAGATGTCAGGCGAGACATAAGTATTTAAATACATGAATTTTCCTAATAATTCTCGATATTCATTGAATTATAGTGGATTTGTTCTTCCTCTCAGCAACCTCATTACACTGCTGTGTCCTTGCTGGACTGAAATCATGTTTTATTTCCTTTTGATTTAAACAAACCTGAACGTTTTGTCTGACAAACTCACCTCTATTGTCTAAGCATATAAGTACCTTTTAGCATCTTTACAGATTAATTTTCTTGAAATGTTACCAATATTTTTATTTCCTCAGCTGTCTGACACTTTTCCTATAAGAGCATGACCAATAATCACTCTCGAATAATAATCAATAGATAAGATGTACCTTTTACCTCTTTTTGACATTGGCTTCACTGGTCCAATCAAATTCGTGTGTCACAGCCCTATTATTTTTTTTCCTGCTGTTTTTATACCTATTCCATATACTTATTCCAAATTCCTATGTGGGTTTCTACAGACTTTTGCCTTAAAGCAACATTGACACTCTATATTCAATTTATCTTTTGCTTTCAAAACTATTAC
The DNA here is from genome assembly GCF_001483705.2 of Eufriesea mexicana. Lineage (NCBI taxonomy): Eukaryota > Metazoa > Arthropoda > Insecta > Hymenoptera > Apidae > Eufriesea > Eufriesea mexicana. The sequence continues at coordinate 661,567 of NW_016908534.1, read as the reverse complement.
TAATTCTTCATTCTCTATCTCTTCAATGATCCTTATATTTGCATGTCGATGCCACACATCTTTCTCTGTTGATATATGCTGTCTCTTTTCTGTTTCTTGATTCTACGTAATATGCATTTACTCTTCTCACTGCTTTCATTAGAACTTCTTTCTTTTGTTTATGTACCTCAGCTCCATTAGTCTGGAACTTAACAGATTAGCAATGATCAGTGACTTTGATCACTGATATTAATATTTATACAGATCAGGAATACAACATACCTTTCAATCTCACTGTATTCTCTATATCTTATTGCTATAAGAGAATATCACCTAAATTAATTATATTCCCTTTTGTCTATCTAAAGCATCCCCCCCCCCCCTTCTGAATCTTTATTTCACCATCAAATATTTCTATCTTATGTGTCTTATACCTTATATATTTCTATTACTGTTTCTATTTTTTCATACTATAAAAAACAATTCTTGGCATCTAATGGCGCTAATCTGGTCATATTCCATGAATCTAATATTTTTCTCCTGCTGTACGTGTCCGTTTATTTCAACAGAATATTGTCTTTTTACAACCAGGCCTACCGATTCCAAGAAATGATGTCATTTCCAAGAATTTTGTGGACAATACCATTGTTCATTATTCGTTATAAATTAGAGTAATAGCCAATAATTTATTAAGTTTTTCACATTTATTATAAATTTTCGTTCTTAATTGTTATAAACAATATCAAATTGTTATTAACGAGAAATATAATTTTTCATAAACTTTATTTATGCTTATGAAATATAAGTTTCCGTGATGCGTTTATATAAAGTATTTTTATGCTTTAAGCAATTCGTTATTAACAATTTTAATTTACTATTAATGATAAATTTGATAATTTATACATGTTTTATAAACTTTCACTACAGTTGCAATCCATATATAAATTTCCATGTTATGTACATGTATATCAAAATATTTTTATTGTCTCTGTATTTTTAGCTAAAATGAAGTACTACGCGAAAATTAATCGTCTTAAAAGTTATGTTGGTATTTATATTTTAACTACTTTATATCAAAAACTTTTTTCATATTTATACATGAAATCACGAAACTGTTTTAAATTACTAGTGATTCAGAGAAGTTTCTTATAATTTTGCAATTGGTAAAAAAAATTTGTAAAGAATAAGATGTACTGGACGATGATTTTCGTGTTCATTACGCATATCTAAGGCCCCTGACGAAGCTAGATGTGAGAAAAATTCCTGCATGGTGCTAAAATCCCGCTTACGGGTTACCGAAGTATGTTTTACCATCCTGTCAACATTGAATATCATCCTAATATTGTTTCCAGACAGTTTCTTCTTCGGAAAAGCCTACAAAAGACACTACTATGTATAAAACTCGAGTGAGATAAAGAGCTTTTCGTAAAAATGCAAGAACACACGTAGAAAATACGTTCGGAGATTTATTTTTAAACATTGATAACTAATTATAATCATTCAGAAGCATACATAATTACAATTATGAATATTAATAAACTCGAGATACTCTCACCTAACCTATAAAATAACAATCAACCTAACATTTACCTAACATTACTTTTCATAAAACGTTTCATTTCATCCAAAAATCGTGTATTTTTAGAAAAGTAGAATTTTCGAAAATGGAGGTTGATTCGTTTTCAGAAAAGTAAACTCCGCGAGAATTACCCAATGGATATTAGAGATTAAAATTCGCGTTGAGCAGCGTTATCATCGAAATGATACAGCAACCCGAGGTTGCAAAGTTTGCAGTATCGATTTCGACTTAACCAACCAATTTCAGTGAACTATCGTCTTCTCTAACATTTATAACGGCCCAAAATCGATGAGAATATCGATCCTCGTTGCGGTTCTATTTCGCTTCAGCGTCTATTGTATTCTAGGGATAGACGTACACAGGTAAGGACTATTTTCGTGGAAGCAATTATAACGTCGTCATGGCTGTTCGTAACTAGTCGAAGGAGGACCTGGATAATACGCGAAACCTATACAGTTATTAACAGACACTTCTGGAACCGTTTCAACCCCTGGTTAAGAGCCATAAACGCGAGGGGTGAACAACGACGATGATCCTTCTTAATTATCGGCTCTTTCGCCAAACTTTTCTCGCCCGATCGCGATAAATCACTCTGAGAAAGAAAGGCTGTGTTTGCGCCGATTTGACAGCCATCCCTCTCCCAAGGGATTGAATTCGTGGATCTGTTTCCTCTGGAGTTTAAAGGGTAAATGCCGGACCGTCGACTGGGTCGTTTGTCCGGCGGATTTGTTTATGGGATTCGAGTAATCCGAAGCGAGAGCGGAAGGTGCTTTTTTCTCGCAAAAGGACTCGTGACTCGTGATTCATTTAAACAATTTCACTGGTCCAAATATATCCTGGAAAATAGAAAAATCGGCGTCGCTTTCAATTTCTGAGCTTCTGCGCGCGAGAAATTTCTCGGGAAATGTTGTTGGACGATATTGGCAATTTTCGTTCTTTGTACTTCTGCCGTTGAAAGAACGCGAAACGCGGCTGGTGGTTGCACGATCGAAGGGTTGGTGGGGGTGGAAAAAAAAAAGAGGAAAAGGCGGTCGTATAATTCTGTTCCACGGCTCTTACGTTTGCATGAAAGGAAGCGGAACGGTTCCATGCACCGGTGGAATTTATGAAAGTGGATTTAACACTCCCTTAAACAAAGCCGAACCGGACCCCTAGCGATGATTTTTCCCGCGCAATAGCGGGAGAGTAAAATTTTCGTTGAATTTCAAATAAGCCCGCGGAATTGCGAAATGTAAACCGCGGGTCCTGATGGGGCCGGATGCGAGGATACTCGAGGACGAATAGGAGCATCTTCTCGTCGATTCTTGATACTTCTTCGTTAAAAACACAGACGAAGTTGCGTGTAATTTGCATGGAGAGGCTGAGAGACAACCTACGGAAGGGTTAGGTTGCAGTTGATGAATTTTGCACGGCGTAGGAGCACGTATAAATTGCTCTTATTGCTTCCATAAATTTCCTTTGTATAAGAGAGAATGAGACGCGCTCATCAAGTTTCGACTAAATTCATGGAAATTGCGAACGAAGAGAGGGAAAGCGAGAGAGGGTGGAGGAGGGTGGAGGAGGGAACTAGGGATGGCGGAGAAACACTCCTTAGGAGTTTCGCGTTGGCTCGTTGAAAAACGAATAGCCGAGCGAATGGCATTTATTACTCGCATTTCTGCGAGTCATTATCTTGAAATATGTGGGCGTCGAACGAAGGAGAAGAAAAGCGAAGAAGAGGATCGAAAAGAAAAGGGAAGGGAAGAAAAATGATCGAAACGATTAATTACCCGAAGATGTTAAAAGGATGCGCGAATTTCTCGAAGACGGAATCCTCGATCGCGAGGACGCGAAGCGGAGAGCTTTCGAAGCTCGCGCAGTAACGCGTAAACTCGACGTTCGATGGAGGCGAATTGTCAGGAGCGGAGCGTAAAAATGCAGCCAGCCCCGGCGTCAAAGGCAATTCTTGCGTTTCATTTGCGAAAGTTTTAATTCGAAAGCACGAGACGCGTCTAACGATATCATAAGGAGGGAAGGAGAAAAGGGAGAACGAGGGTGGAAAAGGGAGAAAGAGAGAGCGTAACGCGTACAGATGAGATCGCTTCGTTACTGTCAACCGGGAGACAGCGATGGCTGGGAATAAAAAATGCCGAAGTAACGAGGGAAGCGTTCATATAATCGTCGGGCTAGTTGACTGAAAAGCAACCACACGGTTCCTCGCTACCGTTTAATTGCTCGCACTTTTCCACTCCGGCTTTCCCCGTGAAAAACTGCGGGACGTAGAAGTTACGAGCGTATAGACCGGCTCGCTACATCAGCGAGTATTTTATACGAACGAGAAATGCTCACCCCCTCGGGGCGGCCTCATTCGTTATGCAGGAATTTTCGACCGACAAATCTTCCGGGCCGCTCGAAATTTTTAACTACCGTCCTTGTTGTCTCGTGAAGCACAGGTCACCGGCAAACTTTCCGATTACGTCCCGTTTCTCGCCGACTACGTTCTCGCGGTGCTCGCCGGATCCTCGTCGCCTCGGGGTTCCAACGTGTCGAGATTTCCCGTAATAAATATATATTTATTAATACTAATAATAACGACGAGACGCCTCGTAGTCCCTTTCTTCCGTCACTCGCTGTGACATCAGGGACCGTAGACGAGAGGCACACCTGGTCTTCGTCCGCCATCGTTGCTCTTCAAAGAAAGGGTTTCTCCCGATTATTCGAGAAGAGTCTTCGAAGAGTCCTTGCGTTCGTTTACCGTTCCCTTTATTCAACTCAGTCCCGCAGACGCATCGACTGGTTCGATTCAAGGATTATCGTCGGATCCTGCGAGATGCAGCGTGCAAGATGCGCACATACCCACAGGAGCTGGACGTAAAGGCGAACCGCCGTCCTAATTGTGCACAGGACGATCATGTTTCACGGTACACAGGGGTATTGGCTCTCGATGTCACGCGGTTTCCCTCTGCCGGTGTGTACAGGTACAGGGCGTTACCAAGCCTGTGTACTATTAATAGAAACGGAAATGAAACGCTCTCGATTATCGGAAGATCGATGCGCGGCTACTCGGGGCGTGCGGTTCGGCGAGAAAGGACGAGTTTTCGAATGGGGATCGAACGCGATGCTGGCGAAAAATATGAACTCGAAGGACGTTTACGTGTACAGCGAGCAGTCTGAGTGGTGGCTGAAAGCGCGCGTGCAGGGTGGGCGCCGGTGTGGGTGAGTCCTCTTCGGGGCGAACAGTGCGTGGCGGACGAGAGTTTAGGAAGAGAGTTTTTGGAAAGAGAGTTCAAAGAGACAGTCCCGAGTGAAAGCAAGGGAGATGCAGGAAGCCGGCAGTATACGCGTTGTTTAATCCGTTTGTCGCTAGTTCACTTGTTTGGACTATACGTCGCGACGTTTGCGTCCAGATTTTTCCAGCTAGCTACACCCCCGCGACGCTTCGCGTTATACTGACACTTGTTTTATAGCTATTCCAGACTATTCTTGACGCAACAGCATCGAAAATCGCGCCGACAACAGTGCTACAAGATATACGCTCGGAGCGAGCGGTATTTATCTGGAGTTTCGTTGTCGGAAAGACGTAGTTTCAGGTTACGCAACGCGAAAGCGTTAATGGAGTTTAACAAGGAACAAGTAGAAAGATAACACTGTCGAACAAATTTTAACTTTTTGTCTAATGTGTCATATCCAATGGGTAATTCTTGTAGAGTTTACTCCTCTGAAAACGAATCTGAAATCGAAATTGTACCATTTTTGAAAAATCCGAGTTTGTTTCGAAATTTTTTACTAAAATGAAGTATTACACGCAAAATAGGAACGTTGACAGGTACATTGTTTTCTTATTAGTTAAGTGAGGTAACGCTTCATTTTAGTTAAAAATAAATATAGAGGAAATAAAAATATTTCGACACACATATACGTATCATGGAAATTTATAGTATGGAGGTGCGAATGCAGTTTTATTTCATAAAACATGTATAAATGACAAAATTTACTATCAATAACTAATTGTTCACGACGTAAATTTATAATAAAAATGAAAAAATTAATAAATAGTTGGTTATTACTTAAACTTACAATGAATTTATGTCAAAATGTGCCGATAATTTACAAAAAGTTTATAAATTATTACACTAATTGTTAATAATAAATTAATATTGTTATTAACAAATTGCTCGCAACGTATATTTATAATGAAAGTGAAAAAATTAATAAATTATTGGCTATTATAGCGGAAAAATAATAATTAATAAAATCGGCAAAGTTGAAAAATTTCCGATCGGGGTGGGGGTGAGGCCGATCGGAGGCTATATAAAGGGCGACGCGACGCTGCAGAACTCATTTGTCAGTTCGATTTCGGAAGTGTAATATCTAAATTTTCGTTGTGCGAGAGGGTGGGGATTCGAAGTGAGGTTGGGGTTGGCTCCCCCACCCTCACCCCCACCCATTAAACAATTTATTAATAATTTTTATTTTGTTCTCAGGTATTAATTATTTTTTTATTTCAGTATTTAATTATTTTTTCTTTTTTCAGCTTTTAATTATTTTTGTTCTTTTCAGATGTTACTTATTCTTTTCTATTTATTTTTATTTGACATTTCGAATATTTCGTATAATATTCGAGTGTCCCATCGTTGGGTTATTTATATCTCATCGCTGGGTTCTTGTTACATGGATGGGTTCATCGTTCCATTTAGACGATTTTTGTAGTTTCCTCTTACTAATCCGTTTCCATTCAGGTTTTAATATCTTTTCTTCTGTCAGATTTTACTTCCATTTGACGATTAGAATATTTCGTATAATATTCGAACGTCTCATCGTTGGGTTGGTTAAGTCTCATCGTTGGATCGTTTATTCTGTTTCATTGACCATTATGGTTTATATTTGTTTCGCTTTTATTATGTTGTACTAATCAATGACTAACCTGTTCTTTTTCAGCTTTCAGGTTTTTCAAAACATCGTTGGACGACGCGAGATGCGTGTGTTTAGACCTAAGTAGTCATAAGATAGATGCCTAGACTAAGTGTCATGTGCGCGCTATCTGTACAAAGGTAAGCTACCTAATTTGGAGCGAAATTTATAAATTCTTTATCATTTTCTTATCCCCCTCGTTTAGCAAATAGAACATAATTGTTCTCGCGATAGTCGTGATCGTTCTTAAGTACCTACTAGCCTACGCGACGTGCTCTCGTGTACTGGATAAGTACATGCTTCGTAAGTCATCCTCACGACTCGTCTCCGACACTCATTTCCAGTCACTGTCAATCTCGTCATGCATCGGGTTCCAGGGTGACCCCCTCGAATCAGTGCGTCTTCTGACCTCGACCGGGCGTACGGGAGTGCATCGCCTAGGCTAGTCGGTCTTTCGAATAATCGCGAACTCGTTCGGGCGCGTCGCGATTTTCTATTAGCTCGCGTGTTTGATATTTCATTCCCTATTTTTATGGGAACTTGAAAATATCTTAGCGTTGCGACAGTAGAGTTTCAGTATACCGAATCGAAATCCCCATTGTAAGACACGAAATAAAACAAAGTGTCAGTAGAATCATTTTAATTTAATTCGCTCCAAGTTAGATTAGGCTACCTTTGATACAGGTAGCGCCAGTAGGATGCGCCACTAGGGCGCATGTCGGGTCTCGATGCGTAGCCACCTCCACGTGGTGAGACCTGGTAATTGGTATCGTTTTCTAAAGAACAATCTTTGGCAAACGATACCAAGCTAAGAGCTACGCACAAACTTTAAGATATTTCCTATCTGTTGTAAATTTTCAATGTTCCTTTTGAACTTTACTAATTCGCCGAAATTTTATGACAAAATTCTATTTTCCCTTTTTCGTAGATTGTTATACGTCAGTTTCATTGAACTTGGTACTCGGATCACGGATCTAGCTACGGCACTGTCAATACCAGAAAAGCGAGCAATGGTAAACACGTTGCGTCCTTAGAAAAACTCACATCATTCGGAAACCGAGGTCGATAGAGCTATTTCGCTTACGGGTTCGTGTTCGGGAAAGTAAATTCTACAATTCCGAAATGGATGTTACAGATTAAAATTCGCGTTGAGCAGTATAATCGACGACACTCCGTGATTTGCGTAGCTCTCAAGAAATAGGGCGAAAAGCTTGCGGCGATCGACGTGATATAATTCGATGTTCGATCGCGCAGCTGCGACGTTAAATTACTCGCAGGGTGAAAGAACGGACAATTCACGGGGACGGTAGCTGGGCGAATAATTTAACAGATCTCCGACGGAATTAGCATTCGCACTGCCGATCGTATTAATCCGACATCGATCCCAACGGACGCGCGCATCGCGCGCATCCTCTCTATCTAGATATCTGTATTACCTTCGTCCCTTTCGTGGGAAACGTTTATCCGTGGGGTGTAGGGATTGCCAGTTGCGCGAATTATCACAGAAAATTAGAAACGCGCCATCTCGAAACCGTTCTATCCCTTGCGTGTAAGTACACCTTTCTTCGACTCCATTCGCTGATACGCGCACACAAGCATGCGCGGATTCTCGATGTAATTTCAAGTATCTGCCAAAGCTGGAGACCAACGTTGAACATTCTCGATGGACACGACGCAAGAACGATTTCCATTGCCGTCGATAACTTATGGTCGTCGGGGCCCGTGGCAGCACCTGCGATTATTTTCCGACGTAGCGTCGGAGATAAAATACGTGGATCTCGCGTGACACGTTTTATTGTCAACGAAAAGAGGGTGTCAGGACGAACGCAGAGAATTCGGTGGACCGTCGAAGGGTGTCGGATAATTCCGACGGGATGGAGCAGGTGTTAACGACGTAGCGTGTTTAGCGCAGCGCCATATTTTCGCCGCTTATCCCGTCGGTGCTTCGCCCCGGGGAGGAAAAAAGCCCACAGAGAGACCCTCCACGAGCGTGTACGAACCCCTCGCCTATTTTCGGCCGGCGAGCAAGCCCAAACACGCGTGTCGTGCGTGTGCGCCGCCATAAATACGTCCGCACGCGCAAGGACGCGACCCTGGCCATAAGCGTAAGCGTAAACTTCGTTAACGAGAAACTAATTCTCCTGCCGCGCACTACCGTAAGAAAGTTTCGCAATTTAGAGGGGGTGCAGAGGGGTAAGGCCAAGGGCCAGCGAGTGGACGGGGACAGTCGAAGGCGGTTGAATTACGATGCGAATTAACGCGCTACTCAAGGTCGCCTGCGTACTTTACCAGGAGTCCTTCTCGTCCTTTCCTCCTTTCCTCGGGAAAGACGCGTCGCGACGGTGGCCGTGGAGAAGAACGAAGCTCGTTCTTTCCGCGCCGCGGCACGAAACGTCGACGGAGCCGCGGCGAAATTGACATTGGGATAAACGGATTTCGAAGTAATTTTCCCTCGACGACCGGGGCAACGCGTGTCTCGCTTATGCGCTGATAATTCGCGGACGATAACGGGCGCGGATGTAATTTTCGGCATGGCCGCACGCGTATCGCGGTCTAGTTTGTATCCTATTAAGCACTTCGCGATGCTTCGTTCGCTGGTGATCGCTTGATTTATCGTGACGTCGTTATGTAAAAAGCTTCGTCGCGTCGCTGCACACGTAAACGCGTCGAGTTTCGAAGCGGCGCCAGTCGTTATTCTCGTTAATAAAATTCCCAATGGCATGCAAATGTTCCAATCTTCGTTGTTATCGTCGCTACGACCGCGGCCCGCAAGGTCTCGCGAAAAAATGGCGTCCCGAGACGAAGACGAGCACCGAGTCGAACACTCTCGACGAATCTATTCGGCAAGCGAGCCAGATATTCGGGTGTCCGACGCTCTCGTAGGTTTATCCCTTCGGCTAAAGAGGTTTACCGAAGTTGCTTGCTCGCTGTAAGATCAGGAAGACGGGTCTCGTCGGTGAGCGTAGATGGGAGGGCAAGTCTGTGCTGTGCCATTAATGGAATACACCACTTTCTGAACGACCTCATCCTCGACCTCGTTACGCGTAGGTGTACATACGCGTATGTTTACCCAGGCTGAAGGGGCTGACGATGTTCTCTCTTTTCCGCTTCCACCGCCCATAATCGGCGAACGATACACTCGCTATTATGTGCGGGAAACAGGAGGAGGCTCCGCTTTCAGCTCGTGTCGTGTACACACAATGTCACGAAGAAAGATGTTCCCTGCGAGTGAGCTAGAGCCGAACAAATGCTACGCGCCTGGACTTTCAGCCGGCTACCTGTCCCTACTGACGGAAGCGTAACGTTGCCGTTGTTAATACCAATGACGAGGGTGTACGCGCGCACGTAGTCACGTGCGAACCACGGCCACATTTTGCATCGAATTTCATCGGCATCGAGGATTTCCGGTCGGCGAAACTTTTTCGTTCTCGCGTGATCGCCAGACCTTCGTGTCCCTCCTTGGCCTGACGGTGATTCGAGGTGGATACGGTGCACGGTCCGCGAGATGTTCCATGTTTATCGGTGCCCTCGGTGAATTCTTGAAACGCCAGGTTTCGCGGCCCATGGAGGTGCCACGGGTCGTGTCGGATTTTTTACTCGGGACAGGAAACGAATCGTCGATCCATTGACTTGCGCGAAATTGTCCCGTGGCGATGATATCTGCGCTCTGTCCACACCGATCGGCTACGATTTCAATTGTTTTCGCAAATAATTCGATTCCGTGTAAAACCCGGAACCGGGCCCGGGCATTTCGCGCAGCGTGAACCGAGAATTCCCTGTAACATTATCGAGAATATTTACGGGCTGCATTGTTCCGCGTAGTTACACGCTTTCCAATTTTACTCGCTTTGAACACCGGTACAAACACCATTATCGGTACGGCGCAGGAAAAGCGACAGCGCAACGGATACGCGATACATTCTACCCTGTCACGGAATATCGTCACGAAAATTTACGTCGCGTACCGGTTAAGATTAGCAAATCGTTCGTCCGATCGTATGTTCGTGCGTTTCATACGATTCTAATCGCTCTTGATCTCCATACGAAACGCTTCGTGCTTTTACAAATGTCCCCGGTACCGCGTTCGCCACGGGGATTGCTCAATAGGATACGCTCGATAAAATTTCAAGAAACATTCGTGAAAAGTACACCATCGTTCGAGTACGCATTGACATGAGTTAAGAAACGCAATGATAATTCGCGAATTTTCGTTTATTCTTTATCTTCCGAGATACACGGATTATATTTGTATCGATATTTATATCGACAACTAATAAATTTTGTTTCAATACCATTAATTTTAATCCGCGAATTTTGGGAGATAAAGAATATACGGAAGTTCGAAAATTATTTTATTTGCTGAATCTCGTCCTTAATTATCCGCGGATTAATCGATGGTACAATAAATTTTGTCTCATATTGCAACGTAATCACGGATCGCAAATGAACTAATCAGTCGATGTCGCTAGACAAATTGATGGGATTAATTAGTTTTTTATTCTACGCGATTAATGTATTAATAATAATACTTGCTCCCTATGCACGCTCTTCGTGACGCGCTTATGGTTAACTAATGTCCCGGTTACCGACACCGCTCTCTCTACTCCAACTATGGAAGCTCGTATTGCACATATAAATATAACTGTCGACATAAATATTTCTCCACACGATATTATCACTATTTATTTTGATGTCAATGTAAAAGGTACAATTATACGTCATCCAAAGGCATGCACGAAAGCTTAAGCTCCTTAAAACTGTGCAAGGTAAATTACAAATGGCTAATTAAAAAGTTAGTCGAAACAGTGAAGAAGTTTACTACACTCGTAGAACGCGACCTGTAATGGCTAAAAATTATTTATTTCATAATTATTATAAACAAAGATAAAATAAAAAATCTCCGAAACAGGTATGCTCTGTAAATCACGTGGTATTCATTTAAATAAAATTTGTCTTAAAAATATGCTTCCAACCTCCACCTTTGAGAGTCGTTTCCACCCCTTTAATATAGTCGATAGCTAATAAAAGAAAGGACACGCGTGAAATATTCTTTCGGGCACCATCTCTCGCGTAACTTTCGTCAAATTCTTGTCAGCTGAGCTCGATACATGCATCGAGTATAGCTCATACCCACTACCGGGAATACCCGAGATATAATCGTGACGACTATATTTCGTCACTCGACCAAGTACTTACTTAAATCGAAGCCCGATCGAATCTGCCTTAGCGTGCTCCTCGATGCTCCTATCATCGGCCATTGAAATCGTCCCGATAAGCCGCAACGAAACGTCGTTGGAAATACATCCTTCCGTATAAATCACGCGATAACAAATCGCCGACAGCGTTGTAAATGCGGTTCGCGAGGCGGAGAGAAAATTGAAAGCGTTACGAGCGGTGTCGGGCGGCGCGTTTATACAACGAACGATATAATGGCGGGTCCGATGTAAGCAGCGGGGGGTAAATGTACCGATCAGAAACGTATACGGGCGGCGATGACGGCGCAAATTGTATCCCCGCGATTTGCTGCGGAAGATCCCGTGGAAATTACAGGTGATCGATCGATGGTCGGGGCCGGTCGAGATAGGAAAAGGTGGAAATAATATTATTTATCAATCGGCCGTGTCGGTCAAGTCCCTTTCGCAGCGTGCACCGGAGACTCGGTAGATGGTCTCGTACATGTATAATGCATCCCGAGGGAAGGCGTCCCTCCGTCCACGACGATCGGTACATACGTAGTTGCGTCCAAGAAACCTCGTTAATGCGAACGTATGTGTGTCCCGTGCGGGAATACCGCTATTCAGCCGCACGGAACGCACCCTGTGCAAACTCGGTTAGCGCGGTAATTTTAAGTATGGCCGTCGCGTTAGCCGGAAACCGCGCGGATAACGCAGCCGCCATGCCTCGAGTATTATTTTTAATATCGCGTGTGCAGCTCGCGAAAGACGTTCACAAGACAGGGCAGGGGACGCGCGGCATCGTTTCCGGTAAAATCTACACGTAGTTGTATAAATCTTCGTCGCACACCGGGCATCTATACGTCCGTATAGCTGTCTTTATGAATGCGACTATTTGATGCGGTGTATGCACGGTTACCTGAATCGAATACACAATACAGACACGTACGTGCACGGCCTGGATCTACGTAGACCGCGCGCGCCGGCACTCCTGCAAACTTTTCTCGCGTTTACGAACGTCGGTTTATTCAAATTCTTACGCACGTGCATGGGCATTTATGCGGCGAATACGTAGGCGAAATAGAATGCCGGTTGCCAAGTTGAAAGATGTATCCCCGGCATGGTAGCGTGTGCGAGGTGGTAGGCGGTGAAACTCTAAGGAGGTCACGGAGCTGCTGAATTTCCGTATCTAATTTCGAATAAATGCACCATCGAGCCCCGGAGTGCTCGCTCGTCTTTGTTAGCTTCGAAATTCGGCATTCGATTGGCCCGCGGGAAAAACCGGGCTGGACACCGTTAACGACCCGCCGCGACTCTGTTGTAGCTGCTACTTTAAATTATTATGCACGAAAACACGCACACGCGTCGGATTATCAGCGCAGACTCGCTGCCAACTTCCGTGTACATCTAAATATCCATGCACTGCAGAACCGTTCGTGTAGCTATCGTGCCCGTGGAGAGCGTGGAATACAAATATGCATGCAACCGAGTTGCTCGTGCTCATGGACTCCGTGTCGGTTGCAACATTCTGGCCCCGACCGCGCGCGCGTTAAACGCATTACCGAGTATTACGACATATACGATTTTAGGATTCGGGACCGGTAACTTATCAGACTTTGCCAAAGTTGCTTTTACGCTTGATTAATTTACCCGCTCCTCGCGGCCAGCGCGCGTGATTAAGAAATAATCGAGCGGACCGCGCGCGCGCGCGCGGTTCATCCCGGATCGGTCGACGAAACGCGGAAACGGCGGCCGAACTTTTGATCGGCAGAGTATACGTGCAGGAGAATCGTTCGGGTATTCCGTTGTACCTACCTCGGCTGAGCTGCAGCTGCACCTGCACGTATGCAAGTGCACGAACGGTACGTGCGGCGTATGTTGATGGGGTTGCGGTTTGACTCCGGTGGCTGCTGGATAGCCCGCCGTTATTATCCGTAACTCGTGTTGCGGCAGTCCCGGAACAAACGCGCCCGAAAACCTTCGTTTCCTGTCTCGCCATCGCGTCAGCTTCGTTCTCTTTTCCGTCCAGCTTGTCCAGCCTGACCCGGGCACCGAGAAAGATTCGTCACTGTCGCGAATCGGGATCGGTTACGTCGCTGTTCCACTTGGACAGCTTCCGTAGTCGCGATTAATCGATCGTGCCGGATTATAGTCTCGTTTCGTCCCACCGAGATCGTTCGAGAAATTTTCGCGGTGGTACCAATGCTGCCTCCGGATTTTGCTCGTGCGTTACGCTTACCGACAGTTCGTTCGTCGAAGAACTCTGTTCCGAACGGCTCCGATGCTAGGTAGATAGAGACGAAACGAATAGCGGTACTTTGGGGAAAATTCGCGGAAAATTCGCGGAAAATTCGCGGAATTCGAGTTTCAGCGGTATATCGTTGACAACGGGTTGATTAGCCGATCGAGGCTAATCGTCGGAAGAATAGGAAACGACTGGGGGAAGACGCGAGTAGTAAGAAAGGTAGGTGTAATCGATTTTCGATGGAACGCGTTGAATATTAACGCAAGAAAGGGGTCGCGTTCGGCACGTACGCGGGGCCCACTGTAGTTTGGAAATGACACGATAATGCATTCTTGGAGTGTTTTTAAACTTGCCGTGTTACTCGGTGCACGGGGGGCAACGCGGAATTCTCCACCTGTACTGTATAATCCATAAAATTCTTATTTCCGGAGTTCCACAGTGGCAAACTTTTAAATTTTCCACCGTGCAGCACGCGCGATTCAGCCTCGGCGTGGAATGCTCCTCTTCCTTCTTTCCATTCGCGAGATATTTAGTTTCGAACGCGCTCTTTCGTCCGTTATTTCAACGAGATTTCTTCGTGCTTCTCCTTTTTATGCGGCTTGCAATCCGTTCCGGAACATGCCAATGATAAGCGCTGCTTCTTCGTCCGTTCATCGAGCTTTTCACCATTCAATCCATCGAATTCTCGCGAATGTTACAACGCTCGTCGATAAACAGGGCACACGTAACACGAGTTCCGTAACGTTCGTCGCATTTGCATTCGACCGATCGAATTAAACCGTGGAGAGGTTTCGAAGGATATACGAGCGAAGGGATGGCCGGTGATCCAACGTGAAATATCTTAACCGCTCGACGAGGGTCCATGTCCCCTTGTTTCGTCGAATTCGCGGGGAGGTTGATGGAAGAAGCAGAGTCGAAGGAGACGAAGGGTCCGGAAAACGAGGAGACCGGTGTTCCCGGTTTCTTTAGGCCGGGTTTTCACGTGCTCGCGAGAAACCTTTGGCTCTTCAGCGAGAACGAGCGGATTACCGTTTTTGGCTTTCATCGTAGCGCGAAAGAGCTTCCCGCTGGTACCCCGCTGCCGCGCGAGATTCGTTCTTGATCCCGGCAAATGTAATAGAAAAAGGAACTGATATCCTCCCGACACTACCTTCGTTGGAAAATTCCGGAACATTTTATTAAAGGAATACTCGGGTCTCAGCCACGGGATGGACAAATGGAACGACGCGGGTGAAAGACGGTTATTAGTAAAAGAATTATCCCCGGTATTCGATACCACCGGAATTCGTCAAACTAGACTAACACCGGGCTCGAGATGTCGAAGAGACGAGCTCGTCGATGTCGGAGATATCCTTTCGACAGCTTCATGAAATCTGGACGAATCGTAGCCGCTGGAAAAAAAGGAATTCGTCTGGTTGTGGTCAGGTATGCCGGGAATGGTCAGCCGTTCGACGGCTGGTAGCCGACATCTCCAGAGACAAGGGAATATCGCGGGGATATTTGCGAGACCGTTTCAATCCTGGCCACGCTGTTCAAATTTTTATTTCGCGAGAGCGAGAAAGCTGAAAAGCGGGTCGGTTACGGTGCACATAAGAACGTACAATGTATTTTCACCCTATCGGCTGCAGTCCTCTCACGGCGAGTCGATATCCTCCTGTCCAAAGCCTTTGACCTCGGAATTGCCGTTCCCTTTTAAACTTCCTCCCAGCCATTTCTTTTCGACACCGTTCTGATTTTTCCACGCCTCGCGGCCCCTCGACGCCTTCCGAGGTCTCGACGCCCCCGCAGATTTCCAGGACGCTGGAAAAATTGCACGCGACCAGCCGCGATGTAACTCGTGATTAATAAACATGTTATGTAAAAAGATCTGGCCGGTGACCGGGCACGGTTCGCGTTCGCGTACTTTTTAAAGTAGCTGCTACACACGGGCAGTAAACTTTTTGCATGCTTAATAATAACGTCCTACCCCGTTGCCTTTTAATTGCCGGTTACACGTAGCGAGCATGGGAACAAGTCGGATTATACGGCTAGTTTACCGTTAGTTGTCTAGTTAGATAGATTTATTTGGCAATTAAGCGATCCGGAGAGAAAGGTGACCAGGGGATGGCAGGGGAGGAGATTAAACCAGTTGCACCGAGACGCAGCAGCTTCTATGACAAACGACGCTACCTTGCAGGCTGGAGACGCCGACAGTGACCGAGTCCTCGTTGCTTTTTTCCCCCCATTTCACTCTTCTCCATTTTTCACACCGGTCGATTAGGTTAATCTCGGTACTCGGTGACGACTCGCTATCGATCGGAGTTTAAAGCTACGCGTACGAAATTCCATTACGCGACCCGTGAATTTGGGTTTCCGCGGTGGCCTGATTCGGCAGACGTATTCGCGTGGCAGTCGCTTCGAAAACTGCCTTGGCTATCTTTCTTGCGCAATGAGCGGCATAAATCACGTTTGCGCGATTCGGATACGCGCGATATATCAGTGACAGAATGTATGAAAAAAGGAAGAAACGGGGGAAAGCAACGTCGGCGTCGGATCCGCGAAGCCATGGCAACGTACCAAAACCCGATCTTCGTGGCGGGTTTAAACGACGACGCGAAATACAGTATGCCGACTGCATAAGTAACGCGGCCTGACGACAATGAGAATTTATCGCCGGGATTTCAATCTTCGATGGACACGTACGAGCATTTCCGATTAATCGAATCGTTCCGATCTACCTGTCCTGTAATCGAGAAACGCTCTTCGGTTTCTTTGCCTCCACGCTCGGAGAGTGCGCGAGCGGGTTTGATACGCCGCGCGCGATGCTCGGGGCTCGCAACTACCCCCTGAAAATGGGAATAGAGTATCGTTGTTGCGACGCGTGTACAGGTGGAGAGAAAAGAGGTGTTGTTCTAAACGAAATCAATAAAAAGATTGATCCACTGTCAAGAGTGGCGCTCTCGCTAAATTGGCAACACTGCGGCTGAACGGGCCTTAAACCCCCGAAGTAGGGGGCGAAAGGTGCCACGGCGAGGACCGAAGGAAGAGTACGGGATGGAGTACGGTCGGTAGAGAAGAGAGGAGGAGAGGCAGCTCCAAGGGTGTACGGCAGTACTGGAGAGAGAGAGAGAGAGAGAGAGGGAGGGAGAGAGCAACGGCGAGAGCAGAAGGGAGAAAGGCGGTAGAAAAGAGGAACAGAGCAACGCGGAAGGGTAGGGAAATATAGGTAGGGATAGCAAGATCGCGAGAGGGAGAGGGAGAGAACGGGAAAAGCAGAAGTTGGAGGAAAAGAGAAAGGGAGAACGTGGAAGGGTAGGGTGCGCGTAGCGATGGGTTTGAGAAACTTCGAGTCTCGTCGAGCGCGCGATCAAAATTTCCAATCGGGCTCGAAAATTTTTACCGACGTTCAAAATCCCGTATTATATACGTACTTTATCACGTTTGGCGATACGAAAGGAATTGCCTTCGTTTTCGATAAATATTCCAACTTTTCGAACGCGAAGTATACGCGTATACGTCTCCGATAAATATTTGTGGAATTTTTCAATCGAATTATACGGACCGATCGATAAACGCTGTCGTTGTAAACATTCTCCTCGCGAAAGGAGAAAATTCGGTTTCGTATACGAAGCTTAAAAGATTATCCGGTTTCGCAAGGTTTCGGGGTGTTTCGAGGCGTTCGAGTGTTTTAAATTCACGTAGATCGACGAGCCTGTTCGAAAGACTTTTAAACTCGACCGGTGCTCGGAGCGATTCGAACATTCGTACTAGTAAATTGCTCGAAAACTTGCGACACAGAGAATATCGAATGGCCATCGCTAGGCACGGATGGGGTTTGGGAGGGGAAGGCGGTTGACGAGGGTTGGGAAAGCCGAAGCGTGGCTCCTCCGGGTGGGGGTAGTCGGTACCTCGAACGACTCCGTGGGTCTCCGGTTCGCCCTGCCACGCTCAGTCCGACCCGGACGTTCGAGGGAGACGCGTCTGTCTTCCGTAGTACGTACGCGTCGTACCGGTACGCACGTTGTCGCCGTTGTAGCGTAACGACCACTCTCGCTCTGTCGTAAATAACACGGCATCGTTGGCTGGAGGCGACGTTCGATCGTACGATTTACGGATACAGGGAGAGAAAGAGAGGGAGAGAGAGAGAGAGAGCGAGAGGGTTTATATACCGGCCACTCTCGGACACTGGGACGTACGCTGACCGCGTCGCACGAGGCTCGCAAAGAAGGGTGAGAGGGAAGGAGGGAGAGAGAGAGAGAGAGGACACACGAGAGCGGGGAGAAGAGGGAGAGAACGCGAAGAAAAAGCTCTCTCTCGCTCTTTCTCTCTCTCTATCTCGACTGCCTCGCCGGCTTTCCACGGCCACGAATCGATACCACGCGACCGTCGCCGCGTCGGTCGTTCCTCTCTCTCGACCTCTTCTCGACGCTCGCTACACTCGTGCACGACCACTCGCCGCGTCGATTTTTCCTCTCGACGCGCTTACCTCGTGTCCTTTCTCGCTCGTTCGTCGTCGTCGTTGTTGTTGTCGTCGTCGTTGTAGTTCCGTTCCTATTCGCGGCAACGAGACTCGCGAAGAGCTGCGGTGACTGTGTGGTCGTTCGACAACGTATTTCGCGGTCGCGTGACAAGGAGCGATAATCGATGTGAAGGGCCGACGAATCAGAGCGACGCGAGATCGAGAATCGAAGGCGGCGCTCTAGCGGCGACTTCAGGAAACCCGCCAAAATAGTGGCAACGGTCCGTTTCGTCGTTCGGACTACGTGACGCCTACGGTCGTGGCTCGTCGAGAGAGGGAGGGAGCGAAAGAAAGAAAGGACGTGGAAAGGTGATCCGTGTTTCACAGTGCGAGGTAAACGACGGAGCTAGAAGGCAACGAGAGCGAAAGAAACGTTGTCGATCGGTCGTCGCGTTCAGTGTTTTGTTTATTCGTGGAAGGGAATCGGTCACTGGATTTCCGTAGTGCGTATCCCCTGTGTGCCACGTGACGATCAACGTTTGTTTATCTTGGTGCTTTTTGTCGCTGTTTATACCGTTTGGCCAGCCTTGCCGGGCCTCTGCGCGAGATATATCAGCTTGCTGGGATCCCGGAGCGACACTGGGACACGGCTGTTGGCCGAATCGTGGAAAAGTAAGTAAACACATTTCCGTTGTATCCTCGCTTTCGTAAACGGGACTCGTTAAAGCTGTCGCGGCTTTCTCCGCTAATCCGGCCTGAACTTTGCTTCGGAATTATTGTGCTTGTAAATTAGCCGCTTGGCGTACGCCCAAATGGTCGATGCTGCTAATTTAACTGTACGTTTTCATTAGTACGTGAGCCAGGCTCGTTAATTCGAGAATCGCGGCCCGCGAGCTTCGATAATTCGCGATGCTCGTGTAAACGCGGAACACGACCATTGACATCTTCGCTGCTCGCACGAGAGGTGTCGTCTCGTTCGAACTAATTCACGCCACTTACAGCTCGGATTATTCGAGGCGCGATTGGCCGAACGATCGACCATGTTCACGCGTGTAATTCGACTCGATTAGGAGCGCGCGCGAGAGTGAGGTTAGGTTAGGTTGCGTTCTCGCCGGTGAAAGGAAATTCGAGCGGAAGGCTCGAAGAGATCGAGCTAATGCTAATCGTCGGGTGAGATATCGCGGTTTTTATCCGGGTATTTTTATCGCGCGCGCTTTGCCGTCTAAACGCGTCGACAAAGCCCGTGACAGAGCGCCGCCGGCGACTTTGTAGATCGTTCACACGGCTAGATGTTTTGTTCCGCAGCCGAGGAATTAATCGATCGTAAAGAGGCTAATGCGAACGATACGCCGGCCAGCCGTGCACGGAGCACATTTGACAAAGGAAAGCGATATATCCATGCGGGCGTATTCTCCGTTCTCTCTTCTATCTTATCGCCTCGCCAAAGACGTTCCCCCACTCCTCCCGTATAAATGTTATTCCTCGTCAATCCTTTCCGTTCTCTCCCCGTGCTAGCAACTTGCCCTTCTACGCTCTTTGTTCTTTCATCGCTTCAACGTTTCGTCGTTCCGACGCAACCTCGGGGTTCGTGTCCGAACTTGTCCGTGTTTGTAAATATACCCATTAATCGGCAATTCTCATCCCTAATGTCGTTCAATCGCAACGCTATACAACGGGTGTCTTGTTTATTCTTCTCAAGGATAAATATCTGGAAAAATATGAAAATGTTCGTTCGATTTTGCTGTAACCTCGGCGAAGGATACGAAAGACGACAAGGTTGAGGTAAACGGGAAAGGTCGAGGGAATAGTTGCACGCGAGCTGGGCCCAACTACAGCTCTGTAACGGTTAGAACTACAACTAGGGCGTTTCGACGAAAAATTAAATAATTCACGAGATATCTTAACTCTATTCTTGCAGTATCGTATTTATACTTGAATCAAGACGTCCGAGCGCATGTGGGTCGAAAATAAAATTACGATACCTCTTAAGCTAACCAATCTTCGGTTTAAGTCCCGCGATAAATTCCCGCAGAGAATGTAAAGATGCATCCATTGGGGCATGAAACATGCACGATTCTATTCGGGAAAATAGAGATCGAATGGAATAAAGGTGCAACGGTCCGAAGCCCCCTACGAAGTAGAAAACATACAGAGTCGTTCATTTATTCATTCGTCCATCTATTCGAGGCTAACCCATTAGTAGGAGCTGGCAAAAAGTAAGAAATGCGCCATTCGATGCCATTTTCTTTTACCTCGTAAATTTCCTCCGCGTCTGCAACCCCCGCGGGTCCGACGTTGGTCCCGGTCGCGCGGACCACCCGGTATATATAAAAAAGAATTGCGCTGCACGTGGTCGATTTCGAAACGAGTTTCCAAGACCCGGATTATCCCGGCAAGAAGCAACGCTGACGCAATCAGCGGCTGCCAGCTTTGGCTAGGAGGCTAAACGTTTCGGGCGTCTCTTAAGGAGCCTGAAAAAGGTGTTTCCGCGGATTCTAGAGTGAATTAAACGGCGCATCGATGGAAACATCGATATCGTAGATTAACGTTTCTCGGGGCGAGTAGAGCGCGTCGCGAGGGAGGCGCGGTCGGAGTCCGGGCGGAATTGAAAAGTCGATTTCGGGCCGGGCGTTAATAAAAGATCGGACGTCGAACGTTAGACGGACAAAATATAGGGTAGAGAATCTGTAATTTCGTTCTTCGTGGGATCCTCGAGTTCTCCGACGTCTCATTAGATTTTATCGCGGCGGGTTCCACGGCTATGGTCGAGTACCGGATACTCGAGACTTTATTCCCGGCCATAGTCGAGTCACTGAAAGTTACGTACTTCTGAAAAGTCTCGCCGGATTCTATTGCTTTCGAGGAAGAACGCGACAAACTCCTGACCGTGGCAACGTTATTATACAACGCGCCAACACCCCCGGATTACCCCGTTTTCGGATTTAAGCACGCGCGATTAAAGCGATATCCGCGGCGCGTGCCGCCATCGTCGCGAGATCGCGCGAAACTCGCAGGGGGGCTAATAACGTATCGCGTCGGGGAGGATCCTCGCTTTGGCAATTAAAAGTTATTAACGGCAAATGTGGCCTGTTTAATCGTATAAGACGATTAACAAGGATTCCCGGGTAAATGATCGACTTACGCGATCTTCTATAACCGTGTCGAAATTTTCAGCGCGCGACGCCGTCGTATTTCAATGGAGACGATACGCTGCCGAGCGAAGCTTTGTCAACGTTTTATCGTAGAACGCGATATCGTCGAAAGCGCAATGAAAGCACGGTGCGAACCTGCCGTGCATATTACTAATGAAATGTCCGCGAACCTGTACCCCGACCGGTAGACATCCGGCCCGCCATTTTCCCTCGTATTGTTTATTGTTGGTACCCCAGGAAAACGAGAGAATAACGCTTTTATCTCGAGAGCCTCGGTACACGGTTTTTCGTATAAATATCAGCATGGAAATAATTGGGAAATGGATCTTGGTACCGTTGAGGGGTACCGAAATACCCGAGGCACCCCGACACCAGTACCCGGTACCGATTACTAGCGACGTGACCCTAAATCGGAATCGTAGAAACGGCCATGTCACCGGGGAAACGTATTTCTAGCGAGGGATTTAGGGATTCGGTGGTGGTGGCTATTTTTTCCTGTCGCTCAAAATGACGCATGGCTGCGGCCGATCGAACGACACGGAGTCCCTTTTTGACGATCAGCTCGCGGTGTATTTATTTTTAGCAGCAGATGGAAACAACGAAGAGACGGAGCTTTACCTTATCGTTGGATTCCGTCAAGTTTGTTCGCAACTACGCACCGAGATATGTAAAGTTTCCTGCACGGCACCGCTCTCGCGGCGTACTTTAACGCGCTTAGCACGGCAAGACAATATTGACTCGGTCGTGTCTGGCCGGAAAAGCTGGCAACTTTATTTTCAAGGGCTTCCGTTATCGGCGGAATCGCTGAATTAACTCGCGCGAATTCCACCCCGGGCCCCGTGCCCTTTCCCCCGAGGATCGGCAACCGATTCTTCCGGCCCGCGATATTCTTCCTCTCCGCATCGATCCTCCGTTTCGCCCCGTTTATTCCTTTCCCAGCGACCACGCACGCAACGAATCGATCGGCTCCGTGAACTCTCGTAATCTGTTCATCGGTACGTTTTTAACGAGCAACGCAGGCAAACTTCTTCGGACTCGCTTCGCTGCTCCTATTGCTTCCACGCTTTGCGCGCTCTTAATAACAAGAACGGAAACTCGTTGCAAAGGCGAAAAATAAGCTCGTGTTCCTCGGTCGTGAACAAAATCTTTTCCCCTTTCGAACACGAGGGTCCTCACCGGATACGAAAATTGCCACGCGTATAGCGTTCTAACGAGTTCCCCAACTTTTCCAAACATCGCGTTGCTATTCTCCGTTTCGTCGTACTCGCGACGAGAAGAGCGGAAAAAAAGGAGAAAAGAAATCGACTATCAGAGTCGCTGCAGCGACGTACGAGCTTTCTCCGAAGATCGCAGGTGTGCATTCGCGAATACCTTTTACGATGCACGTCTGGCGTCACCGGGATCGGTATACCTACTTACCAGCCGCGGGATAATTGACCGTA
The DNA here is from genome assembly GCF_001483705.2 of Eufriesea mexicana. Taxonomy (NCBI): domain Eukaryota; kingdom Metazoa; phylum Arthropoda; class Insecta; order Hymenoptera; family Apidae; genus Eufriesea; species Eufriesea mexicana. The sequence goes on along the minus strand of NW_016908534.1, from coordinate 638,668 downwards.
CCCTCCGTCCCGGGATAAAAATCCTAGAGTGCCCCAGGTCCGATTTTCTTGAAAAGAAGCTCGGCGAACTTGTCCCGTACGGCCGCGGGACAAGGCGAGCGTACACGCACGCTTATTTAAATACCAAATAGACCGTTCCCCGCGAGTCTCGCGTGGTCTGTGATTTTCGTGGCTGCGTTGCAACGAGGGTCCTGCCCTGGCGCGTCCCGAAGGGTGCGGAGCAAAGGAGAGGCAGGGGTTGCCCGGTGCGCCCTCAAACGAGGCATAAAATCGGAGATGAGTCTGTCGTGGCGAAACGAGCTGCTCTGCCGGCAGAGAAAAAGGGTCGCAAAACAGTTTCGAAGGGTGGCCGGGTATTAATCAATCCGAAAGGATCGCGCTCCTCCGCGAGGCACCGCGCGCGTAGCGTCGCCATTCATCGCGCGCGCGGGGGATGCAAAAGAACGCGAGAACGAGAGCGTTGGACGCGTTCTTGGATTGGAAATGGGAAAAAATTCGAAACGTCCGGTGGCCGATGGGGTCACAAAGGACCGGTAAACTCCTCGCCGGGAATCGTTTCTGGATAATTGAAAGCAGCGGCGACGCGTTCGTCTCATACCGGGTAAAATCGTTTCCGTGTTCGTGCCGTTTGCCGGAAAAACTGTCGCACCGTCGCGGAAAACTGCGGGCAAAAATCAATCCCGGGTCTGGAAGGCCGGGATCGCGCGTGCACGCGCTCCGCTGGAGGAGCGAGCGGAACGGAGCGGAGCGGAGAGGAAGCGAGCATGCTGGGACGCGCATAGGCGAAACTCCGCTCCTCGTTTCTTTCTGTTTGCCCCCTGCGCCAATTCGAGTGCCGCCCACTGCGAAACGAGCTACGGGACGGCGATAACAATGGGGTTGTTTTTACGAGCATCGTCGTCGGTCGGCGTTCGTCGCACCCGTTGTTGGCCATCGGGAAGCCCGGCTGGCCCCGGCGCTTGGACCCTCGACGCGCGAATTAATAACCGTTTCAAACCGCTCGGCCGCCGCTTCGGAATTAAAATATCCTTGCCGGGGTTGGTACCAGCGACAAATCCACAGAGGGCGGCGACGGACAGAGGAAAACGGGAGAGAGCTCCGGTGGACGGCGTCGCTGTCGAGGGGGTGGTTGCGCGGATTGTCCGCAAGAATTAATCACTCGTCCAATCTGCGCGAAATCACGCCGTGTAATCACCCCGCGAGGTTTGTTATTAGCGGTCCGCGGCGCGTAAAGTACGAACACGGGGCCGCTTTAAAAGTTGCCGGAAATGGCGGAGTATCGCGGATACGTCGCCGATTACTCGCATCGGCCGGCGCAGCTTTTTTTATATCCCGTCCTACGCGTATCGGGGAATAAAAACTTTTTCTCTTGCCGGAAATCGCGGCGGGAGAAATATCATCGGAGCCGCGTCGGAGCCCTTTGTGCCGGAACACCGGTTTCCCGTGCCGGCGATGTAATCGGCGCTTGTTTGTCTGGAAAAATCGCTCGCCGGACTCCGAAAAGCCGGCCGGATGAAATATTAGGGGTAAATCGCGCGTATCGCGTTGATTGCATCTGAATCCTGCAATTACTCCGCTCGGCGACGCGACCGTGCGTGTCGCGTTAATCGATGTTGCAGCCGGACCAAGCCGACCGTGTCGCGTTTTCCTCCTCGAGATCCGCGGCCGGCGAGAATCGTCTGTGCAGCGCGAGCGGAAGGTTAATTTCCAGACGCAGAAATTAAAGGGCCGAAGAAGAGCGGCAGGGGGATGGGGTATCGGAGCGGGTTCTAATTTAAAGAGAAACACGCGTGTAGTCGGATCTAATCGAAAGCATCTCTCGCCGCGCGCAGGAAATGGAAAAGGAGCGGGAAATAGCGGAGAAAGGGTAGGAGCGAGAAAGGGAGCGAAAAGGAAAAAGGAAGTCGGACTAAGATAGATAAGACCTCGTTATGGATTCCGGCAGCGTACGCTGCAGGACGTCCTCATTGCTCGAAGTGTCCTGCAAGATACGAAATAATGTCGGTGTGCATCCCGAGACACAGGGATAACTTATCCCGTCTACGCCCCGTAGAATTTCTCCTATCTGCCTCCCTACAACCACCCCTCCTATCTCTGCTTCCGCGACCCGGTCTCGTGCTTCCAATCTGCGATGCTCGCGACAAATCTCTCTCTTCCTCTTCTACTCCGACACCCCTTTTTCGTCTCCTCGCACCCTCTCGTTCGAACACCGTTCGTTAGCCGTTCGATCCTCCGCGTCCAAGTCGTTGAATCTATAACGTGACCCGGCACGTATGGAGAGTCCCGTTTGTCTGGCACGCGGAATAGCTTTAGTTTCGAAATTTTCCGCGAGGAAACGAGACTTCTCGTTAACGTTTTCCGTTTGCAAACTTTTCGAATTAGACGCGCCGGTTCTTCCGCGATCGCTCGCGACTGCTCGCTTTTTCCTACCCCCGTAATTACTCACTTCCGTTTAGTAGGCCATTCGCAGCCACGCTCATCGGAATTTTCTAATCTTCTCGCGGCGATCGCCGCTTCCGCGAACATTTACACTTGTACAAAAGTGTTCCCGTTATCCAAGAAGCTGTTATCTGCAGCGGCAGACGGAATGGTTCACTTAATTAACAGCTTGTCTCCTGATAACGGAGTGCAGGAAGTGTTCTTTGACAGTGCGCTTTGGGTAGACGACTAATTACAGGGTCGAGAAATAGTAGACGATTTAATTTATCCATTCCAGTGACTCCGTTTAATTATCTTACGCAATAATGTCTCCTGCTAAGGAGGTATTCGAATACGTAAGTCGAGTGTGCTCGTGCTTTGCAAATAAAAATTGCCGGGAGCGCCTTCTGCTCCACGGAGTCGTCAAAAATTTATTTACTTTTATTTTTACTTCAATTTCAATTTCAAATAAATTTTCACCGTGGACCTGCTCGCTGAACGAGTCCAATCATCGTCGCGAATTTTTCCTTTAACGCGTTATCAAATATCTTTGATCTATCGCAAGGGGCGGCGAAAGCTGTAATTACGCCACTGCAGTCATTCCATCATCGAAGTCGTCGCGTTCTATTCAATGGAATACCCGGTATACATGACCCGTGATTTTTCGAAATTTTGCCATCGATTGCTCGCTGTTTTACGACTGTGTATACTACGCGGACAATGGTAGACATCGTAAATAAAACGCGTATGCAGACAAGAATAGGCCGAATGAAAACTCGGGCGGACATTTGTCACCGCCGTGTATCGAAGTTGCGCGGTGATCGATGGACGCCGTTCGTGCGGTTTCGTCGTCAGTTTCGATCAAAGATTGCAATCGACGGGGTCTAGTACGCGATCTGTGCTCGAAATGGTAAAAGTCAAGCGTGTCGCCCGTTTCACCGGCAGTTTGCTAACGTTTCCTCGGTTTCCTGCCAGCGGATGCACCGGCGTCGCGTGTTCTCGCTACGATGCTTCCTCGAAGAGTTTCCACGCGGTGTGTATCGCAGTTCGGAAAGTAGGTTCCCGTGGCGCATAGACAGGGGAGGCAAATCGCCCGGCTGCGTTTCTCGAGGATGTCGGAAGTTTGCAGCGGGTTTGCCCCGTCGTGGGTCACTTCGCAACTTGCCTCGAACGCTTACATCGCGGGAGAAGGCGGCCAGGTTAGAAACAAAGTGGAAAAAATAAAAGACGAAGGTGGGAGGGAGGGGGTGGTTTGGGGGAAAAAAGGAAAGACGGAGCCGGTTAAAACGGAAGGTGGCGTTGAAGGGGTGCGGCGCAGAGCTCGACAGTAGCAGCAGCAAGCAGCAACTCGACTCGCGCCGATGAAAAATTCACCTCGACGATAACTCGAGCGCTGCATTTTTCATAGACCCGCGGAACTTTCTTATCCATTGCTTATATCCGGTGTAGTTTTCCACCCAAACCGACAACCACGCGCCTCCAGAGGCTGATAAAGGTTCCTGCAACCGCTCGTTGTTCCACTTGCGTTTACACCGTTTCCCGACCCTATACCTCTAATTCCTTCTCCGTACTCTTCTCCCCCGGTGCTGCGTTTACTCTTCCGACGCGCCAGAGATCCTTCTCCGAGTGCATCGTTTTCAAAACAATTTCCGCTCGAACGTCGTATTCCTCGCGACCTTCCTCCAACGCGATTATCCTAATCTTCGTTACGAGGGACGTTTCGCGACGAAGACGAGATGTAGTAGATTCATTATCAATCCTTCGAGTATAGTATCGCGGTTTTAATCTCGCACCATCTTGCGAACTTTGCAAATTATTCGTCAGCTGTCCCAAATCCGTCCGTTTATGCAAACTTTTGCCACGAACGTGACCCGCGACCTCCGTGTATAATTGGGTTTCATTAAAACGGGACTTTCTTTGATATCCACGACGTACAGCTGCTTTCAGACAGGGAGAGAGCGGGACCCGAGTGACTCTCGCCGGCGGGGTGGAAGAAAGGGGGGTTATATAAGTAAGTTGGGCAAAGTCAAATCCGACCGTGAGAACGCCGATAGGATTTGGCCTGGTGGCCGTAACTGAAACCGTATCGTTGTCTTCGCCGTTTGCATATGCAAATTAATGCCCAGCGAAACATCTGCCGATTTCTTCCGATAATTCGCGCGGATGGCTGGCCGTGAATGGTGGCCGGGCGGCGTTTATGGTTGCGCGAGATTAAAGAAACCGAGCGGGGAAAAACGGATGGAAATCGAAGCACGCGTGCTCGCCCGGTTCCGCTAAAAATTCATACGACTTTTTCATTGATATGCTAACACGCGTATGCATGTACGCGCATTCTTATTTGCATATCGCTTGCATCCGGCTGAAAGTCGATATCTACGTATTTACGAGTCGCAAATTAACCGAACGAACTTCGCATCCGAGCAGTTCCCCCGCATTCATATTCCGCGAGCTCGTTCGCGTCGGCAACTTTGGTTCAGTGACATTTCGTCCTGCTTGCAGAGGCAGCAGCTCCAGCCAACCTTCCGCAACGAATATTTCATTATCTCCATTTTTAACCGCGAGTCCGTTAAGCTTCAAATTGTCCGTCGATCTTCGTTCGCTCGAGTTCCATCTTATCTATTTATTCTTGGTTTACCGAGTCTCTGACCTGAAATTTCCTAATTCGTTTAATTCCCCGGTATCACTTAGCTGCATCGTAATGTAAATCCCGGAGTTATTATCGCTATTGTTAGTTTTGCGAAGTGACAGAAAGGGGACAGTATTTGTAAATAAACCCTCGGTATTCATCAAATGAAACTTCAATTGTTCAATTTCTTTTCTAATTTTACTGCCAGAGCACTTGATCAATGCTTTGCCGTTTGATCGACATAATATCATATTATTCGTCAATTATCGGAAAGTTGACAGTGATGCAGTAAAAATAATAATTTCTTCCGTATAAGCTTGGTGGAAACGCCATTCTTGAGGTCACGTATTTTCATATTCAGTTTTGTGCTTAGGAATATTATTTTTGATACAATATTGAAGAATCGAGATGTATAGATTTGTATTAAGCTAACGCAATAATTTATTATTAATAAGATTAAATTGAGGTGTCATTACGAGACAGAGAACTGAAATGTGATCACTGCAAGCAACCACCTACACTATGAATGCAGAAGATAGGAAATACAAAGACACAAATATAAATTTCCCAAAAATATGACTCTATCATCACACAAACACGTGTCAAAAATACCACCAGATTTAACACTAGGTTTACGAACGCTATGTGTATACCTATTTCTAAGGACACCTGTCAAATTCACAGGTAAAGGCAACCACGTGCCTTTTTTTTAACGATTAGTTTAATTTAAAAGCAATTACAATATTAACAGTCTTAACATAAGTTAGCTAAATCTGTTACCATCGTATAATTGAAGCAACCCTTCTGTCAAATTGATGGGTTCCGTAAATCTAGGGATAAATAAGTTATTAATTATAAAATTAATCGCGGCTTTATTTTATTGCGATATAAATGACTGCAAGACAAAAGAAATAATAAAATCAGTCCTTTCAGATTGATGAGTTAGACCACTGTCATAATTAACGTTGGAACCCGGATTTCAATATACAATACTGGTTCTAGCAATAAGGCTACGTCGGAAAAATAGAAATCAGCGGAGAGGAAAAAACTGGCATTTCGCAAATTTTGTAGGTGTTTATATAATGTTAGTTTTTGGTGGAGTGAAATAACCATTGGCCCTTAGTGAAAGCAGGAACGAGTCAGTTTCAGAACGAGTGTTTGGACTCTGAAATTGGTCTGCATTTATTACCATTCTAGTGGTTAAGGGCTAACAAATCATTAGTTATCCATTATGACCACAAATTTCATTTCGGTGGTGTCAGGCTATTACCCTAAGTCTGTCGCTAGTGAGCATGCTGTTAACGTGACACTAAGCTCAGAGAGAAAAAGAAAATACAAAGTGTCAGAGTTGGAAATTTAATTTACTCGTTATACTAATGTCGACACCTTTTGTTCCATTTATTTTAAAAGAATATATAAATATACGCGTTTAGATTTATATCTAAAGCTCGCTCTTTGCTCTTCAGCGAAGCGGATGACGCTCCTAACCTAATAGCGCGAGCAGTCATCGAAGGAAAAGGGAAATAAAATAAAAGTTAAGCACCCTGGGATTGCAAAATTTTCGAAACGTAATAGGAATCGGAGAATTTTCTTCGCCACTCGTCTCGAACGAACTGAATGGGCGTTTTCGAGCGGTATCGCGCTTAACTCACCCCATAGTGGCCGTCACAAATAGACCGAAGCCGGCCCCTGTAGCTTCGCTTCGTTCACACGAGACGTTCCCTCGATGACAGTTCGACACGTTACATCCGGCTGGCCCATTTTCCCTCTAATTTTGCATCGGTCGCGCAGCGCGACAAGCGGCGATAAATGCGTTACGTAGAAACGGGTGTCGACGTCGACGTCGACGTCTACTTGGCGCGACCGTGATTCGAGTGCCGCTTGTTTCGAGGCGGCGAAAGCTCAACAGCCCCTGCGAAAAATCGGCGCGATGACAAATTCGGCCCACTATGACCCTGTCGATCGTGTACGGGTGATTAGGCGAGGAAATGTCTCGGGGAAGCTGCTCGATTCGCGAAATACCGTGATTTACGAGGGAGTAGACGTCCCTCCTCCCTTCGATCTGGAAATCCAAGGGGGGAAGCGGAGAAATCCGGAAACAGCAAACGCGTGGGAGATTCGTACGCGGATATTTACAGTGGTTCGTGGCAGTGCGATTAACTCTTAGGGAAAGTAGATCGAGCCGTTTCTGCGATTAAATATGCATGATTTGAGGTGAATATAAAATACCGGGGAGGATTCGACGCAGGGTGCACGCCGGTACACCCCCGCATCCGTGCCGGAGGATTTAAGGACGAAGGATTCGTGGGTCCCGAGGGCGAACGCTGGGAGCAGCGGGAGAAAGCAGAGGTTAAAAGAGAAGCGAGTAGGGGTGGAAAAGTGGCAGGGAGGGGTCGCGGGGAAGCGCAGGGTTGTTTGCCTTCGAAGACCGAAGGGGCTCCGCTTGCTTATGAAGTCTGATCGCGTAAGATGCTCCCCCGTGCCTGAACCCCCTTCATCCTTGGACTTGCTCTCTCGTTCTCGTTCCAGTTTTCTCCTCTTCGTTTCTCCTCGCTTCTCTTCTTTACCTTTGGCACACCTTGTTCCAGCGCAAAGGGAGAGCAGGGATGTTATCCGTGTACGTACCTCATCCTTGGTTATCCAATATCTGTTAGACGTATAACGAATCGGGCCGGGGGAAAG